>NC_085016.1:3829606-3834606 GCF_963854185.1 Sardina pilchardus
CACGCACATGCTGGCATGCATACACACAAATATATATACACACACACGTACACACTCTTCACGGTGTGCAAGACTACCTATAACGCACAGGTGTGCAGCTCTAAGCACTACAGCCTCCTACACCAGCACAGCACTCTGTACTACAACCATACAGGAGACCTCCAGACCTCCAGGGCCACCAGGGGCCTCCTGCTCAACTCTGGCCCAGCCCAGAGGCACCCTGCTGGGCTTCCTGGAGGTGAGGAGCCCCCTGATGCACCCAGCATCTCCCGAAAACAAAAAAGGCAAGCAAAGAAAGACGGGGGCGGGGAAAAAGGACTGATTGAGGACTGGGAGAGGGAGAGATAGAAAGATCTAGACAAAGAGGCTGAGCATAGAAGATAAAGAAAGAAAGAAAGAAAGTGAGAAGAAAGGAGAGAAATATACAGGCAAGCATGCAGGCAGGTAGACATGCAGGCAGGTAGGCAGATAGGCAGATAGACAGGTAAATAGATAGGCAGGCAGACAGGTAGACATGCAGGCAGGTAGATAGATAGGCAGGCAGACAGGTAGACATGCAGGCAGGTAAATAGGTAGGCAGACAGACAGGTAGATTACCTTTGGATAAGCCATGGGGGCCAGGGTGGGAGTATGTAGTGGGCTCCAGAGCAAGAAAGGCTGGAGAGAGAGAGAACAGAGAGAGCGAAAGAGAGAGAGAGAGTGAAGAGAGAGAGGGAGAGAGAAAGAGAGAAAACAGAGAGAGAGATGAAGGAATGAAGGTAGAGAAAAGAGAGAGAGAAGAGAGGAAGGTAGAGAAAGACAAGAGAAAAGATGAATGACAGAGAGGATAAAGGGACAGATGAAACAGCAGAGGAAAGAGAGAAAATGGAACAAAGGAAGTAAGAAAAGAAGGGATAGAGAGAAAAGGAGAGAAGTGTTAGGAAGCAGAGAAAGGGATCAGCTGCAGAGACGGATTTTAGATTCCCAGCGTCTCAGATGAAAGGACAGGACAGAGTGAGTCACCAAGATGTGTGTGTGTGTGTGTGTGTGTGTGTGTGTTAAGAGGGAATGTATCAGGAAAGGACGGGGGTGAGGTTGAGCACCTGGATGCCTTCATGACCCTGACTGTTACCTGGACAAAAGGAGACCCCCCCAGACACCCCCAATTGAGTTAGTGTGTGTCATATGAAACACACACACACACACACACACACACACACACACACACACAGGCACATCTCTCGATCACCATTGTAACAATAACATCCATCTCTTTTTCCCATCACGATCACCAAACACAATAACTTGTCCAGGCATCATCATATAAAATCACACCACACACATACTGTACACACACACACACACACACACACACACACACACACAAAGGTGGCATGACATGACCTGTCCAGTCTTAAGTCATTGGTCTCGTGGCTGAGAAGTCCAGTCTAATAAAGGATTTCTCCCTCACACACACACACACACACACACACACACACACACACACACACACACACACACACACACACACACACACACACACACACACACACACACACACACACACACACACACACAACACACACACACACACACATCACTGGTTTCAGTTGTCCAGTCCTATTAGGGATTAAGACCATCCTGCAGGGCAGTAATCTGGATGTGGACTCTCAGATTATTCTCTCCAGTAATCTGAGTCACTCGCCACTGGCCTACACTGACAAGCCAGATACACAAACACACTGACACACACACACACCTATGCATTAATGCACACTAACACCCACACAGAGATATACACTCATACACAGTGGTCTATGCACTAATGTGCGCGCGCACACACACACACACACACAATCACACACACACACACGACCTCTTCCTGCCACCACATACCACCCAGCTACCAAGAGACTAAAAATAACGTCTGCACAAAGCCACCAACTCCGGCTACCCTGGACACCCACAACAAATAGCACGCACGCACACACACACACACACACACACACACACACACACACACAACATAGTACTGAATATGGCTCTCTGTACACACACACACACACACACCAATGTGCACACAGTTACACACACACACCAATGTGCACACAGTTAATACCGAACATGGCGCGCGCACGCACGCACACACACACACACACACTCAAACACACACACACACACACAGTGTATAAACATACCACTGGAAATAAATGTTTAGCTAACACAGAAATCCCATAAATACACCAGGAATAGAAATACACACACACACAAAATACACACACACAAAAAAAGCCACACACACACACAGTGACCCTCTGTTCTTAGTCTTCTCACCTGAGCTGACTTCTGCGGCAAGGGTGGCGCACTCTGTTGGGCAGCACATCTTAGAAGGCTGATCAAAACCAGTTGCACTCACACACACACACACATTTACAAAAACCTTGCTGCAAAAGCTGAATATCTATGACCGAGCAACATGATGTGAAAAACACCATCATCAATGCCAGAAAGGTCCCAAAGGATCTTAAAGGCTCTGGAGCCATGTCCCTAGAATGACCTGCTTCAGTCCTTCATCTTCCGTGAAGAGCCTGATATCCATTCTTACAGACAAATCCTTCAAAACGTATCCATTCCTACAGACAAATCCTTCGAAACATATCCATTCTTACAGACAAATCCTTCAAAACGTATCCATTGTTAAAGACTAAATGCCTAAATGAATCCACTAGGTCCTTAAAATTGTCTGCACGGCCAAATCAGACATGCTGAGCCAAACTCTTCATCCAAACACTCAGTCACACAGTCGTCTGTACCGCAGACAGTTTTCATAACCTTGTCACACAGTCGTCTGTACCGCAGACAGTTTTCATAACCTCGTCAGACACTCGTCTGCAACACAGACAGTTTCCATAACCCCGTCACACACTCGTCTCCTGATCTCCGGTGCGGTGACATGGTTGGACTTTAGCCCCTGAGGGCAGGTAGGTAGTTGGCACCGCTGCCCCTGGTTACTGCCTGAGCTTTCAGTGTTTTTTCTCACACACACACACACACACACACACACACACACACAGAGTCAGGGGCAGAGTGTGAGAAACAGAGCGGCCAGTTCTTTGTCTGCAGGAGGAAATATGTCCAAGTGCCTACAGCGGTGTAGTTCACTTTTCACATGAGACGTACACAGGAAAGGTGCTCCCTTCCTCGTGCTGGCTACAGGTAGGAACAGGATATTCCCCACAGTGGCTGGTCAACAGCCGAGCCCATTCCACACTGCGCAACACAACGCAGACTACAACAGCAACTCACCATTGGCTAACGGCAGCCGCAAGTGTGCCACATGTTGCCCCCGGATACCGTCCAGGCACTCCAACAACAACAACAACAACACATCAGCATGAGGTAGAGAGTGAGGGAATCAGACCAAAACCTCACTAGATAATCTCTGTATCAAGTCAAGACCACAAGATCATCACTGTATTAGACTAAAACCATAAGATCATTAGGCCAAGATCACAAGATCATCATTGTATTAGGCCAAGACCACTAGATCATCGTTGTATTAGGCCAAGACCACTAGATCATCGCTGTATTAGGCCAAGACCACTAGATCATCTCTGTATTAGTCTAAGACCTCACTAGATTGTCCTTCTATTAGACCAAGACCTCACTAGATGGTCCTTCTATTAGACCAAAAGCTCACTAGATGGTCCTTCTATTAGCCCAAAAGCTCACTAGATGGTCCTTCTATTAGACCAAGACCTCACTAGAAGGTCCTTCTATTAGCCCAAAAGCTCACTAGATGGTCCTTCTATTAGACCAAAAGCTCACTAGATGGTCCTTCTATTAGACCAAGACCTCACTAGATGGTCCTTCTATTAGACCAAAAGCTCACTAGATGGTCCTTCTATTCAGTAGATGGCTGCTGAAACTGCTTCATGTGAGTGCTAGTTGAGTTCCAGGGTGTTGTTTCTATCTGAGTCAAGATCTCCGTCTAATGATCTCTCCACTGAGTGCCATGACCTTCACCTCGACCTTTGGTGCTTGACCCCTGAACTGCGGGGAGTCGACGCGTGAGCAGAGATTAGTTCGCCGTAATCAAATTACAGCGCAGCGGTGACCAATCACAGATAAGCCTCACACACACGCGCACACAGCCTATTAGGTACATTGGAGGGTCATTTCTGATAAGCCTCACACACACACAGCCTGCTAGGTATAGTGGAAGGTAATTTTTGATAAGACACACACACACACACACACACACACACACACACACACAGTTAGGTATAGCGGAGGGTCATTCCATGTCAAATCAGATACGGTTACTGCTGTTGGGTCTCTGGTGTTGTTCAAACCTTTTCTACATCATGAATGGGTCCCAAAAATAGGCCTGTAAAATACTAATGTTCAACTTCTGTCTTCATGATGGTTTTTAAGCCCTTAACATTATTTCAGTTGTGCTGCCTGCAAAATGGATATGTGCATGTTACTCAAAGCTACATGAATTAAGAAAAGATGGCGCGAGGTGGAATATGCTTTTTAATCAAGATACTGCTGTATGCATGGTAACTGTGCGAGTGTGCAGGTGTGCACGTGTGACTGTGTGTGTGTGTGTCAATGTAGTCTCTGAGTTGTGTGTTGCATACACTGTAGTCTCTCGTGTGTGTGTGTGTGTGTGTCAGTGTAGTCTCTGAGTTGTGTGTTGCATACACTGTAGTTTCTCTGGGCCAAAGCAAACGTCTCCATTCAGAGCCCATAATAACGGCTCATCTGATCTGAAAACATGATGCAGACAAAACCTGAGACGCTGCGGCATCCGTTTAGCTGATTGGACGCAGAATGACCAGGCCACCGGACACTGGGGATGACACACAGAGGGCAGGGAGAGAGTGGACAGTGTGTGTGTGTGTGTGTGTGTGTGTGTGTGTGTGTGTGTGTGTGGACAGCCTCTATCTGGGTCTACTCTACCCTGAGAGCATTTTAGCTCTCACCAGGCTACTGTCTCCGTTCTGATGTGTGTG
>NC_085016.1:3842106-3854606 GCF_963854185.1 Sardina pilchardus
CACACACACACAATCATTTAAATACACTGCACAAAACACGAAGACACGCTGTAATGAGTCAGTCAGCTCCAGTCGAGCAGGAAAGATGACTACCTCACTCTCACACACACACACACACACACACACACACACACACACACACACACTTGTGTCTAGGGCTGTGCAACTAATCAAATTAATCGATTAATCGTGATTATGACTTTCAACAATTATGGAAACATAGACTAACGGAAATATGACGATTATTTAGCTACAGTTTCATAACAATGCTCTTCTTTTGTCTTAAGTTGTCTTGTGCATTATCTTTTTGCATTGTATTTTCTGCTGGATCAAATGTAATATTCAACACAAATGTAAACAAAATAAGTTTTGAAAATGGATGATAGGTCCAAAATCACAGAGTAGCCGTGTTTAATAATTGTGATGTCAATATTAAACAAATTAATGGTGACAGTGATTTTCGCCATAATCAAGCAGTCATCGCTAGTGTAACCAAATAAGAAGAGCTGACTTCCTTTTCTGATATTCGGATGTTAATTCTGCCGCCTTGTCCCTGCCACTGTGTGTGTAAATATTGGTCTTAATACAGGATGTCTTCTCTTCTCTTCTCTTCTCATTCGTGTGTGTGTGTGTGTGTGTGTGTGTGTGTGTGTGTGTGTGTGTGTGTAAATATTGGTCCTAATACAGGATGCCTTCTCTTCTACTCCCCGTGTGCGTGTGTCCCACCTCTGTGTGTGTGTGTGTGTGTGTGTGTGTGTGTGTCCCACCTCTGACCCTTGACTAACAACTAAACTCCCAGTGGCATGTCTCTCATTAGTGTAACGGCCACTGGCCTCCTGAGAGCACGTGAGACCCACCGGGGGTACACACACCGTCCAGCACAACGCAGGACAGTAACGGTCAGTCTTGTTGGCTCAAACGTGGTTATTCTGTGATTCACAAGCGGAGCAAGATCCAAAAACACAATTTCATATCCTAAATTGAAGACATCTGAGTTTGTTTTTCGTGCAAACTTGCAAGCAATAACATTCCCTATGTACAGGATTGTGACAAGCACGGTATGTCCTACAGTCTGCATTCAGACAGTGTGCGATTCTGTGTGCGATCCGTTGTGTGTATGGCTCAATGCTCTATCATAAATAAATTATAAGGAAACGTTTCTCCCCCCCTAAATTGCTTCTGAGTGAGTGGAGCACTGCACTGTTTTCTCGCTCAAAAGCAGAGGTCATATTGAACAGAGCCCCACTTACATCATCTGATGAAAACAACGGCAGGTCGGCCAGATGCCTTACTTTTGTTTACGTTTACATCACAGCTCTACAGTGAACCGCCAAAGTGATACAGGGTGGTGCTCGATCTTCTCAGCACAACAGGTTATATGTGTTTGTAAACGAGCGTTCAACCTGCGGCAAAACGGGCAGATAGTCTACTCATATCAGGAGAAAAGCTGACTGCCATGATTATGGATGATGAAAAACAACAGCGCGACGGATTAGGCTACATTTGAGGAAGATCCGACGGCTCTGAGGCAGAAAGCTTTTCCCCTTTAATCTGCCGTATTAAACAACAAATGATGCTTCACATAGATATGGAATTATAATCAGTGCTCTTTCATAACAAACAAATGCCAAATATTTGGCACAAGCTAACGGTAGAGGTGCGATTGTCAAAAAAACAGTGGCGATGTGTATTGTCGCTGACGTTCAGTTTTGGCTTTTTGAAAGCATCTTCGCGGACACAAAACAGAAAGACAGAATTTGTGTCCATATCCACAGTAATTGATAGTGAACAAGAGAAATGTTTGTCGTCTTTTTCACAAGTCAATTTACAACAACAACACAAGAGCCAGTTGAAAACAGCAATTTTCAAATGTGTGGGTAGCGGCAGATGGTCACTGGAATGATATCAAAACTGACGTTAGCCAGAAGGCTAGGCTAAAGGGGAACATTCGTGATTTCTGGTTCATCTTTCACAGAGAAAATGCCTATTTTGCCTTACTTGCTTTAAACGTTTAGACAACCAATGGGTTTAAAGTGTAATGAATGAGAACATACCTGTCAAATACGTTTTAAACCGCCGTGGGATGTGCATGTGCCCCTGTCAGTGCCCAATCTAACGTTTAGACAATGAACAAGCGAGGGAGGGAGTAGTTGGGCAGAGTTGGGGCAGGCGAAGGCTACATTTCGACATCAAAAGTAGACATGCCAATATCGTGTGACGTCATCAACATGGGACGTCTGTGTTCGAAGATTAAAAAATAAAAGTAATTTTGGGAACGAGCTCCCATTCACGCCGATGATATGTTATGATACGTGATGATAAATACATGAGTAATGAATACGTAGGCAATTATATTTGAATAATGGAGAGTGTGATTTATGTGATATATTTATTTTGCCTTTATTTTGTTGTGGTCTACGTATGGAGCGTCATTGCGTCAGATCAGCTGGGAGAAGGGCGATACGTTGGAACAGCCCACTTGAGAATGTTAACTTGATTTCAGGGAAGATTTGTTTTCTTGTGTGTACATATCTGACATGGTTTTCTGATGTGTCCAAGGTATAGTTGCAACAGTTTCAGGTTGTGAGTGACCATTTCCTATTCTCAATCAAAACCATGGTAAGTTTACGAGAAACTAAGTTAGCCAACACTTGTTCAAAGTCGCATTTAAAGTTAAAGTTAAGTTTTGGTTTCTGACTATGACATATTCCGCTGTTTATAGGCCTCTTTGAGTTTAAATATGCCCACGAATCATCATTAGGGTAATTATAACAACTACCCTAAATGTCCAAACTATTCATGACCTACAAATCATAGCCGATTACAGTTGCCTGCCTACTCAGATTACGTTGGGACGCTTGGTTAGCTTTGCCTGTGAAGAAGACTGCATTAGACTACGAAGCCATTGTTCCCATGCAAATTCAGTTAAGACTACTGTTATTATATTCCTGACAGGGAATGTCGGTTTAACACATTGGTCTGGGGTAGCCATTGATTGTCAAATACAAACCGATATTTAAGCCGTTGCAACACTCTGCTACTTAACGCAACGTCGCCTGAAGCCTACAAGAGCGAAGGGCTAGTTAGTTGAGATGGATAAGAGCGGAGTCAACCTCAGCTTCAGTTGAGTGGATTTGGTTGACAGGCCATCCTACAGACTACATTAGGTGTGGGGGGTTATTGAGGGGATTACTCATCAGTGTTGTGCAATATTCATCATGCCTATTGCTATTGTCCAGTCTTCTTTTCCACAGCTTGGATGAGAGGCAGGTTATAGTAGCCTAGGATATCTTATAAGCTAGGCCTATTATTTGGGTTCTTCGAGGGTAACGGGTTTGTTGAAAATAATAGGCCTCGACCTATCTACGGATAGAGCTTTCTTTTGTTCTTTCTTTCTTTAATTCTTTGCAAAAAGTGGTTTGTTATTGTTTGTCATGAAATTATTTTGCTCAAGAACAAACAAGCACCCCATCACCAGCTGTCACAGCACGTTGCCTGCCACATCATGACCAAAACTGATGCGACGTCCGTCCCGTCAGCGCGAATAACGGACCGGTTCACGGTCAAAGACCCCATTCTCTGCGCCCTTGTGCCGGAATTAAAGAAACACGCGCTCCCGCGTCGACTTCAGATGTCCATTCACAGACAAATGCGTCCGTTCATGCGCACGGAGTCGAGCGATGGTTTAGAATAGCAATGTGTTTGCCTGTGCTCTTTGATAGAGGTCAGAAACACGCGAAATACTCGCAAGGAATTTGAGAAAAGCTGAGGAAATGAGTGGCAGACACTAGCGTTTAGACAGATCAATTTCAGGGATTTTAATTATTGATAGAGGTGGGTGTGCGCTGTTTGAAATGTGTCTAGTTTATCAACAGCCCAGTGCAAGAAAATGTCTATTCTTGTTCGTGCAATTAAGCTGATGGAGACAAATAGACTATTCAAGTGTCGTTAGATGGCTATTACGATGACGCTTCCTTCAGCCCGGCCCTGAACCGCTTTATTATCCCTATTAATCATTTTTCCTTAAAGGAAACGGACGGAGTATCTCTGCCAGGGCGCCGATGCCAATGAGGAACGGCGGAAATACGCAGCGAAATCCCGGTGTTTTTCTGCACTTGCAGTCAGGTGAGCGAGCCGCTGTCGCCTATACTCTTTGTAGTCCGGTAGACACCATGCTCGAGACGGGGTATGCCCGAGGGGAACGGCGAGGAAATGGGAGCTGACGTTGCCATTGATTTTTTGTGTGTCTCTGTGTGTGTGCGTGTGTGTCATAGTTTCTCATTTTCTCTCTCCCTCTGACTCTCTCATACTCACTCACTCTCTCTCTCTCACACACACACACGCGCGCGCGCGCGCGCTAACACACGAGCTGGTCCCTCATCCTCTCCTCCTCTTGCCTTCTTCCCTCAGAGGCGCATCTTGAGAAACGGATAAATGCCCTCGCGTGAAGAGCCGTTGCCGCCAAGAGGAACACATGTCGTTCTTGGTAAGTCCCCGCGCTTTCTCCTGCCGTCCGCTAATGCTGCACAAATAACCACCTCGTCAGTTGGCATGTGCGTCTTCTTTAACCTTTCCGCATCTTGACATCTAGGCTCCGGGAGGTCGTGTTGATTGTGCATAGCCTCGTAGTGTGTGTGTGTGTGTGTGTGTGTGTGTGTGTGTGTGTGTGTGTGTGTGTGTGTGTGTGTGTGTGTGTGTGTGTGTGTGTGGACTTGAGCAAAGGGTTATGAGTAATACTTTTGTGTCGCTCTATATTATTTTGACTGTAGATAGCCCGGTGTGTTGTTCCCTGGGCAGATCTAGCCGGTATATTAACTAGGTAATGTCCCCATTAATCTCTAATCCACTCTAGAGAGAGCAGAGCAGGCCAGCAGATCACCATTAGCATCTATCCCTCTTCTCTCTCTTCCTCCTCTCCATCTCTCTCTCTGTCCCCTCTTTCCCCCTCCTCCTCTCCTCTCTCTCTATCCCCTCTTCCCCCTCCTCTCCAACTCTCTCTCTCTCTATTCCCTCTTTCTTCCTCTGCTCCTCCTCTCCATCTCTCTCTCTATCCCCTCTTTCCCTCTCCTCCTCCTCCTCTCCATCTCTCTCTATCCCCTCTTCACCTATCCTCCTCCTGTCCATCTCTCTCTATCTATCATCCCCTCTTTCTTCCTCTCCATCTCTCTCTCTATCCCCTCTTTCTTCCTCTCTCTCTCTCTCTCTCTCTCTCTCTCTATCATCTCCTCCTCCTCCTCTCCAACTCTCTCTCTCTATCCCCTCTTTCTTCCTCTCCATCTCGCTCTTCCTCCACACCTTTCTCTGTCTTTCTCCCTCCCATCTTCTTTTCTATCCATCTCTCTCTCCCTGTACCTCCTCTCTTTCCTTTCTTCTATCTTTCCCTCTCTTCCTCTCTCTTTCCATCCTCATCCCTCCCTCCCTCTCTCTCTCTCTCATTCTCTCTCTCTATCCCTCTCTCTAATACTCTGTCAGTTCTCTGCTGTAATTCACGGCTCATTCCACCTCCATCCCGTAACTGAGGGGTTTACACCTCTGGCAGACAGCAGAGACCTCTGGCCCTGAACTTGCCCAGATGTGATCCATTTCAGAGTGATTTGCCCTGTGTGTGTGTGTGTGTGTGTGTGTGTGTGTGTGTGTGTGTGTGTGTGTGTGTGTGTGTGTGTGTGTGTGTGTGTGCATGTGTGTGCATGTGTGTGTGTGACTCAGGGTAATCTCTCCTGTCCTCCCAGTGAACCGAGTCGTTCTGTCACTCTCCAGGCTGTCATGCTCATTCTCACGACTTCTCATTACAAAGAACGGCATGCCTCTCCTCTCCTCTCCTCTCCTCACACACACTCAGAAAACAAGTGCTTCACCTTATCCCAATCGGGAAACCCTTTCTGAGGGTTCTCTCCAAATGGTTGTAGATGGAACCATTTGCGGAACCACTTTTTCAGAACTTGTTTAAGTTTTGTCCGTGAGGATAAGGCGAAGTGGTCTGGAAAGGTTCCTGGTTTTCTGAGTGTGTCCTCTCTAACCTGTCCGTCATCTCATGGGGGCGTGTCCTCCCTAACCTGTCTGTCATCTCATGGGGGCGTGTCCTCTCTAACCTGTCTGTCATCTCATGGGGGCGTGTCCTCCCTAACCTGTCTGTCATCTCATGTGGGCGTGGCCTGTACACCTGACCCCGCCTCTCCCATGGGGGGGTGTGTCTCATTCCTCCTCACTCCTCCTCCTCTCCAATAGGACTGCTCCTGCATCTCCTCCCACACTCAGGTCCAGCCAATCAGCATAGAGGACACGTATGAGGACGTCAGCCATCAATGCCTGGTTAGTAAAGAACAGCGCGCGCACCTGTGTGTAGCCCTGCTTTGCAACAGCGCCTCCTACCTGTCAGGAGTAGCCATAGATTAGACCCTTCTGTGTGCGCAGTGCTAGCCTTCAACTGCCCTCTGAAAAACAGGCCATCCTGTCTGTTCTCACCCTACAGGTCCAGGGGAGTGAGTGCCCCTCCCCTCCCCTCCCCCCATCTTAAAAACAGAAAACACTTTGCATCTTTTAGTAGCTCTATACTAGGAAAGTGCTGTCTATCCACCAGCATGGGTCTAGAACAGCCTTTATAGTTTATCTAGTGCATTATCCCCTGTCTGTCTGCCTGTCTGTTTGTCTGTTTGTTTGTTTGTTTGTTTGTACAGTCATACAGTTGTCTGTCTCAGTCTGTCTGTCTGTCTATTTGTTTTTACAGTCTTAGGATTGTCTGTCTGTCTGTCTGTTTGTCTGTACAGTCTTGGGGTTGTCGTAATGAAGTCACTATTTGTTTTAGCATATCTGAGTTCTACAGAGCAATTCTTCAGATAGCATAGCATAGCATAGCCTCTAAACATGGTGTTCTGTAGGCCAGAACCGTATCCAGCGCGGTTCCCTCATCAGGATTGGAGAACTGTGCTGTGCTGCAGAACTGCTGTGGTGGGTTCAAAGGTTAAGCCTGCAGACGCAGGCCGTGCAGTGCCAGCGTGGTCATAAAGGGATGAAGGGATGAAGAAAATAAGACTTGACCCTCAGCTCACCCCCTTAAACCCCGTCATTTCCACATACTTTGGAAAGCCCTCTTGAGGTTTTTTTTTTTATATATATATTTTTACACTGACAAAGAGGTTATGCTTTTGGTGGCGGTTTCCTGTCTTTTTTTTTTTTTTTTTTTTTTCTGCATGCAACGTTCTTACTTTCACGGAGCACAGCGGTGGAGAGGTGTCATAAACCGAGGAAGAACCTATTAGGTATTACATTCTGGAGCGGTTCTCTCTCAGACCGAGGAGGAACCTGTTAGGTATTACATTCTGGAGCGGTTCTCTCTCAGACCGAGGAGGAACCTGTTAGGTATTACATTCTGGAGCGGTTCTCTCTCAGACCGAGGAGGAACCTGTTAGGTATTACATTCTGGAGCGGTTCTCTCTCAGACCGAGGAAGAACCTGTTAGGTATTACATTCTGGAGCGGTTCTCTCTCAGACCGAGGAGGAACCTGTTAGGTATTACATTCTGGAGCGGTTCTCTCTCAGACCGAGGAGGAACCTATTAGGTATTCCATTCTGGAGCGGTTCTCTCTCAGACCGAGGAGGAACCTATTAGGTATTCCATTCTGGAGCGGTTCTCTCTCAGACCGAGGAGGAACCTATTAGGTATTCCATTCTGGAGCGGTTCCGACTCACAGCAGGGTGGCTCAGCACTTGGTTTCACTTTTGCTAACGTTGTGATATACGGGATTTGGCCGTGTCCGAGCTCTGCGCTCTACGGAAGCCCCTAGAGTGGCTATCTGCGTCCAGCGCAGGGTTGGCGGTGGGGTGGAGGCGTGGAAATGTGTGTGTGTGTGTGTGTGTGTGTGTGTGTGTGTGTGTGGCGTCCTCTCTCTGTTGTCTGGTGTTGTGTGACCTCTCTGTCAGGTCTTGTGAGTTATTTCTCCATTTTCTGGAGGAACACGCGCTAAGTGCTCAATTACGCTGCCCTCTTTGTAGGTCGTTTTTACATGACCGTCTCTGCGGCAGCTGATAGCGTCGCTAATGTGTGCCAACGTGTGCCAAGCAGGAGGCAATACCAGGGCAACTCCCCCGAGCACTCGGAGAAGTGAGCGCTGTACAGTATGTGTGTGTGTGTGTGTGTGTCGTAGTGTGTTGTAGTTTGTACCTCATACACGCATCAGGAAACTAAGCATCTAGAGGACCAGTAAAAAAAGTGTGTGTGTGTGTGTGTGTGTGTGTGTGTTGTATAGTGTGTACCTCATACACGCATCAGGAAACTAAGCGTAGAGGGGCAGTAAATAAAAGTCCTGTGTGTGTGTGTGTGTGTGTGTGTGTGTGTCATAGTGTGTGTGTGTGTGTCATAGTGTGCTGTAGTTTGTACCTCACGCATCAGGAACCTATAAGCGTAGAAGAGGGGCAGTAAAGGACTGTGTGTGTGTGTGTGTGTGTGTGTGTGTGTGTGTGTGTGTGTGTGTGTGTGTGTGTGTGTGTGTGTGTGTGTGTGTTATAGGAACCTATAAGCGTAGAAGAGGGGCAGTAAAGGACTGTGTGTGTGTGTGTGTGTGTGTGTGTGTGTGTTATAGGAACCTATAAGCGTAGAAGAGGGGCAGTAAAGGACTGTGTGTGTGTGTGTGTTATAGGAACCTATGAGCGTAGAAGAGGGGCAGTAAAGGACTGTGTGTGTGTGTGTGTGTGTGTGTGTGTGTGTGTGTGTGTGTGTGTGTGTTATAGGAACCTATAAGCGTAGAAGAGGGGCAGTAAAGGACTGTGTGTGTGTGTGTGTGTGTGTGTGTGTGTGTTATAGGAACCTATAAGCGTAGAAGAGGGGCAGTAAAGGACTGTGTGTGTGTGTGTGTGTGTGTGTGTGTGTGTGTTATAGGAACCTATAAGCGTAGAAGAGGGGCAGTAAAGGACTGTGTGTGTGTGTGTGTGTGTGTGTGTGTGTGTTATAGGAACCTATAAGCGTAGAAGAGGGGCAGTAAAGGACTGTGTGTGTGTGTGTGTGTTATAGGAACCTATAAGCGTAGAAGAGGGGCAGTAAAGGACTGTGTGTGTGTGTGTGTGTTATAGGAACCTATAAGCGTAGAAGAGGGGCAGTAAAGGACTGTGTGTGTGTGTGTGTGTGTGTGTGTTATAGGAACCTATAAGCGTAGAAGAGGGGCAGTAAAGGACTGTGTGTGTGTGTGTGTGTGTGTGTGTTATAGGAACCTATAAGCGTAGAAGAGGGGCAGTAAAGGACTGTGTGTGTGTGTGTGTGTGTGTGTGTGTTATAGGAACCTATAAGCGTAGAAGAGGGGCAGTAAAGGACTGTGTGTGTGTGTGTGTGTTATAGGAACCTATAAGCGTAGAAGAGGGGCAGTAAAGGACTGTGTGTGTGTGTGTGTGTTATAGGAACCTATAAGCGTAGAAGAGGGGCAGTAAAGGACTGTGTGTGTGTGTGTGTGTTATAGGAACCTATAAGCGTAGAAGAGGGGCAGTAAAGGACTGTGTGTCCTTCCAGCAGCGCAGTGTTAGGGACATTAGGAACGCGGGGACCAGTGGCCGTGACGCGTGTCCATGGAACTCGGAGTTCTGCACCTGACAGCAGGGTCACCCTGGTCCAGCCCGCGACTCCTCACTCACGCACACACACACACACACACACACACACACACACTCCAGCCCGCGACTCCTCACTCACGCCTGAGCTACTCCGCCGCACAGAGGCACTCCGCAGTCACAACACGACGCATCTGCTCACAAGATTTGCTTCTGTGTTGTTGAGAACGTAAAACGAATCCTAGATATCACATGGATGTATTACCACACTGCAACACACTACAACACACTACAACACACACACACACACACACACACACACACACACACACACACACACACACACACACCCCAGTAATACCGACAACATGTTAGGCTGGACATTGTGAAATGTTAAAAGAAATTTTTCTCAGTTTCATTGTTTGCGTATTACTGCATGTTTCCTTTAGTAGGGCAGTCCATATGGATTTATATGCAACGTTACGAAAACGTGTGTGCAACTACGGGTCAGAATGCAATACCATGCTTTAGTTATTATTATTATTATATATAATTAACTGAGTGACTTATTTGATTGCTATTCTCATTTCACTGTTTTATTTCTCATTAGGTTAGTGCTTAAAATTATTGTTTTACTGATAATATTACTACTCTCCCTAGTTTGTAATTGTTCACTGTTAATTTAATTTGTATTGTTATTTATTTGTATGTCGCTTTGGACAAAGGCGTCTGCTAAATAACCATAGCCATAGCCATAGCCATAGCCATAGCCATAGCCATAGAATGCATCATAGAACAGGGCTCTCCATGAGAAGATTGCAATGAGTGTTTGTGCTGAAAACCGCACCGATCGGAATCACGATGGTTAGACAATGTTCAGTATCCCTAAAGGAATGCATGTCGTCGCCATAAACGCCAAAAGACGATGTTATATTTATAATGCTTAATGCTTAAATAATAAGTGAACGACAAACTCTGAAATGAGATGTTGTTATCATTGAGACAGCAGCAGTTTTGTTGATAAACGTATTACAATTAGTCTACCAGCCTAGTACCTTAGCCTATGTTAGTCTATGTAATAACTATGTAATAAATCGACATAACTCCGACTATGTGCTTGTGTATAATAACGCTGAGGCTAGATGACCTTCACGGGTCTGGTCACTGCTGCAATGCTGAGGCTAGATGACCTTCACGGGTCTGGTCACTGCTGCAATGCTGAGGATAGATGACCTTCACGGGTCTGGTCACTGCTGCAATGCTGAGGCTAGATGACCTTCACGGGTCACATGCAGGGGCAGTGAACGACTGCTCTGACAATCGGACAGCAATTTCAGGATTTTTATGATGCTTGTTCATCTGACTGGGGACCGTGTGACTGTCACTGACAAGTCAGCTGGTTGGAGTTGCATTGCATGGAATCAGTGGCATATGTAGCCACACAGGCATTGTCATTGTTGTGTCTGATGGGAATCATTACATTACATTACATTTGGCTTGACGCGTTTTAGCAAGAGCGACTTACAACATGGTAAACAGTTCATGCTTTTCTGAAAAAAGCATGAACAATTCTCACAACAGTTCTAGGAACATTTGTTAAAAAGGTAGAGTGCAGGAATAAGTTTGAGTGCTGGTTATAAACCAGCTGGTCCATTGGCCACGTTAGTCCAGCTGTCGTCGTGTATGTTTTTCAACTTGATTGAGTGGGTTTGGGTGACATGCCAGGAGGGGCTCGTTTACGCCTTTAGTGGATGTTGTGGTTCCCTCATCTTCTTCTTCCTCAGATGCTCTTAGTGGGAATGTTGTGGTTCCCTCATCTTCTTCTTCCTCAGATGCTCTTAGTGGGAATGTTGTGGTTCCCTCATCTTCCTCTTCCTCAGATGCTCTTAGTGGGAATGTTGTGGTTCCCTCTGCTCATTCTGCCCATCCTCAGCCTCAGGTGTTCCCTACTCATCTTCCTCATCCTCAGCTGAAGATGCTGTGCTCCCTACTCATCTTCCTCATGCTCAGCTACTGTATGTAAGGATCCTATAGACTCATCTTCCTCCTATTCATCCTAAGCTGTGCTCAATAGAGATGCCGTGGTCCTCTCATCTTCCTCATCCTCAGCTGTAGTTTGTTGGTTGCCGTGGTTCCCTCATCTTCCTCATCTTCCTCATCCTCAGCTGAAGTACATATGAGGAAGCTCTGTGGTTCCTTATCCATCCTTAGTTGCAGTATGCGGGGATACATATATTATGTTTTCATCAAGGTTTGTTTGTTTGTCTGTGTGTCATAACTCAAAAAGTTATGGACGGATTTCGATGACATTTTCAGGAAAGGTCTGCAGTGACCCAGGAAGAAGCGAGGATCCAGGAGGCGCTTGGCAGAGAGGTCTGCTCTGCGCTCTCGCAGTGCTTTTCTAGTTTCTCTCTGTTTTATTGCGGGAATCTTCTTGGTTCCAGCTCTGTTAGTGTTAGGGTTAGCATTAGCATAAGTCCTCCCTCCTCCTCCTCTCTCCTCTTCTCTCTTCTCTCCTCTCTCCTCTTCACCTCCTCTCTCCTCTCCTCTCCTCCTCCTCTCTCTCCTCCTTCTCCTCTTCTCTCTTCTCCTTCTCCTCCTCTCTCCTCGTCTCCCTGCGTGACCTCTCTGCCGAGAGGCGGCTGCCGTTGCCGTTGCCAGGGCCAGTAGTGCTCGGGGGTCGTAGCTGTCGCGGTCGGTCGGCGCTGCGGTGGAAACCTGATCCCGGGTCAGGACAGCGGCAGCCCAGAGCGCCTCATCTTCACCCACCGGAACACACACACACACACGCGCACACACACACACACACACACACACACACGCACACACAGCCCAGAGCGCTTCATCTTCACCCACCGGAACATGTGCTGAGACAAGCAGCCACCCCACCGTACTCCACCACCACCAGTGTACACACACACACACACACACACACGGATACACACATCACGGTACAGCGCCTCCCCCTT
>NC_085016.1:3869606-3884606 GCF_963854185.1 Sardina pilchardus
TAATCTTTGTAGCGCGGGTAAGGACACTTACTGTACGACATGGGCAACCTCATCTTTGTAGCGCGGGTAAGGACACCAACGACATGGGCAACCTTATCTTTGTAGCGCGGGTAAGAACACCAACGACATGGGCAACCTCATCTTTGTAACGCGGGTAAGAACACTTATGACATGGGCAACCTCATCTTTGTAGCGCGGGTAAGGACACCAATGACATGGGCAACCTCATCTTTGTAGCGCGGGTAAGGACACCAACGACATGGGCAACCTCATCTTTGTTGCGCGGGTAAGGACACTTACTGTACGACATGGGCAACCTCATCTTTGTAGTGCGGGTAAGGACACTTACTGTACGACATGGGCAACCTCATCTTTGTAGCGCGGGTAAGGACACTTACTGTACGACATGGGCAACCTCATCTTTGTAGTGCGGGTAAGGACACCAACGACATGGGCAACCTCATCTTTGTAGTGCGGGTAAGGACACCAACGACATGGGCAACCTCATCTTTGTAGCGCGGGTAAGGACACTTATGACATGGGCAACCTCATCTTTGTGGGGCAGCCGTGGTGTACTGGTTAGCGCATCGGACTTGTAGCCGGAGGGTTGCCGGTTCGATCCCCGACCAGTCCACCACGGCTGAAGTGCCCTTGAGCAAGGCACCTAACTGCTCCCCGAGCGCCGCTGGTTGGGCAGGCAGCTCACTGCTCTGGGTTGAGTGATTCACCTCACTGTGTGTTCACTGTGTGCTGTGTGTTCACTAATTCGGTTAAATTGGGTTAAATGCAGAGAACTGAATTTCCCTCGCGGGATCAAAAAAGTATATATTCTATTTTCTATTCTATTCTTTGTAGCGCGGGTAAGGACACTTACTGTACGACATGGGCAACCTCATATTTGTTGCGCGGGTAAGCATGGTGGAGTGTTGTATAGGAAGCTGATTGAAATGCAGAAGTACTTTCTTTGTGGACGAGTGAAATATATGCTATATAGTGACACTGTGTGTGTGTATTAGTGTGTGTTTGTGTGTGTGTGTGTGTGTGTGTGTGTGTGTGTGTGTGTGTGTGTGTGTGTGTGTGTCCGTGTGTCTGTGTGTCTGTGTGTGTGTGGTATCATCTGTGGACAAAGTTTGTCTGACCAAGAATTCTATTTTCTTCTCAGGGTCTGTGTGACGTTCTGAGAAAGGTGGACCTGACCAAGTGCAAGACATACCAGCGTCTACTTAAACAACGTCAGACAGCAGGTACAGCATCATCTGGGACTGTTTATAAAGCTCTACTAAAAACCCATCTTTTCAGACCTGCGTGTGTTTTGTCTGGATGTTTGTATGTCTGTCTCTTTTGTTTTGGTTTGTGTCTGAAGGTGTCAGCTGTAGTTAGTGATTGAATCACAACTCTGAAGTCTTTTTTAACTGTGAAGAACTTTGGAATGTAATATGCTACACAAATTAAATGTATTACTTACTAATTACTAATTGTACTGTTCAGAGAGTGGTGTGAAGACTGGGTTGCCACGGCAGCCAGAGGGTGTGTCATCAGAGAAGACCAGCGCACACACACACAGGTAGGCCCCGCCCCCTTCCTCTCCATGAACACATTGATAACTCATCCTGCTCTCTTTCTCTCTGTTTCTTTCTCTATCCCTCTATCCCCTCCCTCCATCCATCTCTCTCTCTCCTCGTCAATTAATCCTTCTCTCCATCTCTATATCTTTCTCTCTCGCTTCCACTCTCTCTTTATCTCTCTCCCTCTTGTTCTCTCTCTCTCTCCTTCTCTCTCTCTCTCGCTCTCTCTCTCCACAGAGTGGCCCCCCCTCCAGTGAAAGGCCCCCCCATTGACCTCCCCACCTCCGCTTGGTTCCTGATTGACAGCCTGCAGCAGGGCAGCACTTTTGTAAGAGCTGCATGCCCCGCCCACCTCCCTCTACTTCCTCCAACCCCTGAACCTTAACCCTTGACCCCAAGCAAGGCTCAGGGTGGTTAAAGATGTTCCTCTGCTGCTGACTGTATTATATTATATGGACAAAGAGTCTTGCTCTGTTATATGCCCTCGCTGTGTGTGTGTGTGTGTGTGTGTGTGTAGGTGGGTGTGTAATGTGTGTGTAATATGTATGTGTGTGTGTGTGTGTGTGTGTGTGTGTGTGTAATGTGTATATGCACATGTGTGTGTGTGTGGGTGTGTAATGTGTGTGTAATATGTATGTGTGTGTGTGTGTGTAATGTGTATATGCACGTATGTGTGTGTGTGTGTGTGTGTGTGTGTGTGTGTGTGTGTGTGTGTGCGTGCGTGCGTGTGCGCATGTATGTGTTTGTGTCTGTGTGTATGTAATGTGTAAATGTGCGCATGTGCGTGTGTGTGTGTGTGTGTGTGTGTGTGTGTGTGTGTGTCCAGGGCCTGAATGAGTACCTGATCCCACACAGACAGAGGGACGGCCGTAGCCTGACGCTGGTCAGCAGGTGTGTGGAGATTCTCCGCGTGGAGAAGACCTGCTTTGACGAGCTGGTCGACCAGGAAGCCCTGAAGAAACTGCAGGACATACAGAAGACCTATCCCAGGTGAGACTCAACACACCTGCCCCAGGTAGACCTATCCCAGGTGAGACTCAACACACCTGCCCCAGGTAGACCTATCCCAGGTGAGACTCAACACACCTGCCCCAGGTAGACCTATCTCAGGTAAGACTCAAAACCCACCTGGCCCTGTCAGGCCTATCCCAGGTAGGACTCAACACACCTGCCCCAGGTAGGCCTATTCCAGGTAGGATTCAAAACACACCTACCCCAGGTGAGACTCAAAACACAGGATATACTGTATAAGTGAACACATACAGCACGCAGTGAATACACAGTGAGGTGAAGCACAAACTAACCCAGAGCAGTGAGCTTCCTGCCCAAAAGCGGCGCTTGGGGAGCAGTGAGGGGTTACAGTGTAGGTGCCTTGCTCAAGGGCACTTCAGCTGTAGACTGGTCGGGGATCAAACCGGCAACCCTCCAGTTACAAGCTCAAAGCCCTAACCAGTAGGCTATGGCTCATAGTGGAGTAAACACAGTTGATCCACCTCTGAAATTTCAGACATAGAGTTTATCCACCGGCACCTCTTATTAGAGTTTATCCACCTCTTATTAGAGCTTATTCCATATGAACCATTGAATCATTGAATCATATGAATCATTCCCAACTCCACTCAAATGTGTGCTGTAGTGACGAGGAGCTGTGTGCCGTGATGCTGCGCCACCAGCGCTGGGAGCGCTTTAAGGACGTGGTCATGACGGACGTCTTGGAACACTGCCCGCAGCGTGACCTCACTTCCTGCGGCCTCACCGCCAACCACAAACCCCCCGCTGGCCAATCTGCCCCTGGCGGGAGACCCACATGAGCGCGCGCACTCACTCACACAAACACACACACACACACACACACACACACACACACACACACATATACGCACACAAGCACACACACACACACACACACACACACACACACACACACACACACACACACATATACGCACACAAGCACACACACACACACACACACACACACACACACACACACACACACACACACACACACACACACACACACACACATACACACACACACACACACACACACCATGCCCAGGGGCAAACACACGGCCGCTGGGGGGGATCCTGCAGAAGATACACACATGGCCCCCTGCATACCCCTGGAGTCCTCATCTATCTATCACACAAAATGCTTTTATTGAAGAATAAAATTCAGCATTCCATATGACCTGTTTGGTATTAGCCAAAACCAGTGAGACTTTTTTTTGTATTGTTATCATTTTGATACTGTAAAACACTGTAGGATGCACAAAAGCAAAGAAAATAATATAACTCCAGGACAAATATGCAAGGAGAGCTAAGGGCTCAGTGATTATGTCCTGGTCTGGACATCATTTATGTCTTATGTCCAACTGTAAATGTGGTGAATTATTAAAACTGAAATTATGAATGTGTGTTAGGATTTGCCTGACGTGTGTGTGCAGGTAATGGTTTAACAAATCACCCCACTCCAAATGAGCACCCTGTCAACTCCATCGGCATCAACACCACCGAGCGTAAAGGCCGGCGATTATGACTGTACGGGCAGATGAATCTGCAGTTCATGATCTTTCATGATTCCGTGTTGTTAATCCGCTGCGCCTGCCGTAGAAACCACTATTATCCCATAATAAGTCGACCCAGGTGGGACTTGAACCCACAATCCCCAGCTCCGGAGGCTGATGCCTTATCCATTAGGCCACTGGGCCCTGAAGCAAGAGGGGTGTAGCCTACCCATTGTTTTAGCAGGTCCACTGTAGCCCCCTACTGATACACTGGGAGAGTAGCCTGCAGCCCATGACTGGGTGAATAAAGAGGCTCAGCCCATGACTGCAGAATGAAGAGGAGAAACGCCTGAAACTGACATATTTATTAACCTTTTTCAACAGCAGATTTCCTACATATTTACTGAAATTCATCTCTTATGTAGGCTACTGTAAATGCCTGTTTTCAACTGTTGCACTACCTCGCCGAGGCCAGTAGATGGTGCTCCCCATCACTGTTAAAGCAAGCAAGGCAGAATAATAATGTAGCCTGAATTCCGAGATATTTAAATGCATGAGGGAGATTTAAACTGTCGCCATCAGCCGTTGCACGTTTCGTATATGATGCCAACCTACATTTCAGTTAGACCTAGCCTACTGGAGAAGATGATTCAGCTGCCACTGCCAGCACTGCCTGAACAGCGGACAAGAAAAAAACAAGTGGAGCTGGTGGTAGCTTAACGCTGAATCAACTCGCTTCTAAATAGCGGCACTGCTGTTACATTATAGTGCATGCTCAAATAATAAATGGTAAAGCCTTCTCTGCAACATGCATTCATGCAAGCAAGATAATCCAAAGAGGCTTGGCTTTACTTGATAGACAAATAAGAAGTACAGCCAATCAAAATGCAAGAGAAGCGTGGATCCGTCGCAACCAAACCACGCCCTTAACTACTCGTGAGCTCCACATCGGCAACGTAAAGGAGTAGCTCACTGTCGCAAAACAGAAAAAAAATCAACAAACCCCTCCTGCCTCTGCTGTTGCCAGTGCGTTGCTGCTGCTGGTGAAGTTTCCTTGTGAAATTGCCCTCTCATTCGACGTTGACGGCATTAACGAGTAAATACCTGGTTGTCAGGTTGGGCAGCGGTTGTTGAATTTCGGATGAACGACCTCCACTGGTGAGTGATTCATAACTGACTTTCGATTACTTCCAAATGTGTGGATGGATGAGCGACATTTCGAGACAGTGCTTGCATTTTGTTGACGAATGTCCACTTTCCTCGTATAGCCTAATACAGAAAAAAACCTCTTGACTTCTGTGACTATGAGGAGGGGCAGCCTTTTGAGATTCTGAATGAGACAATATTTTCACTGTTCCGATCAAGGCACAAAAATGAGCAGGCTATCCAGCTATCATATGCCTGAACTGGCGAGCATAACTTCGAAGTTATTTTGATAACTTGCAGTGAGCGGCCAGTTAAAGCTTAATAGCCATCAAGTCGCCTCAAAGTTTGGAGCACGGGTTTCTATCAGACTTTCCCAAATCGAGTAACACAGGTTTAAGAATAGGCTAGCTCATCTTGGTAAGGTTAACTAAACTTGCGAATCCTGTTGGCTACAAGTGACTTGACTAAGGTAGTAGGTAGAGTAGAAGCCTATAACAACCAATGATGAGTTTCAAGTATTGCTAATTATTTAAAGCCTACAGCTTTGCATGTGAGAAGTTCAGTGTTTTGGCATGAGAACTTTTGTTATGGAGTTCTGGACTGGCGCTATGTGGTCGTTTGTTAAGGCTGCTGGTGAGCTGCCTTGTCGGTGATGTCATTCTTTCACGGTTATTTTGGAGGATTGAGTTTCTGCTCACTGAATAAGGCCCTACAGTACATTTCTTGTCCTCTGAATTTTGGGGACTTTATTTGACGGATGACGGGTGTGGGCTTGTTTTTTTTTTTTAGCTCTCTCATTCGCTGTCGTGCATCTTTGTTTAACTGACTCATCTAAACAAATTATAGTCTGATGCCATGCCAGGCTGTTATATTGCTTGTCATTATCATTTTATGCAGGTTGAACACCAGACTGCGGAAGAGGAAAGGAGATATTCAAATCCACACGGACCCATCGGACTTCGAAGTGCCAGCTGAACGGTAGCAGCCAGTCGAGCAGGAAACACAACACTACCTCACATCGGTCGGTCACCTGGGAATTCAAGATGGATCGGTGCGCCGAGAACTTCTCGCTGTTAGCGCAGCCTGCCTGCCACCTTCATCGGAAATAACACATTACTGCCGTACCGGTCCGTGTACGTCCAGCCTCAACTGATCTGCTCGTTGTCGAGTACATTTTCTCATCGTTTGGGAGACGCATTTAGAAAACACTTTCCCTTGGCTATTTATTGCTGTGGTTTGGGCGATAATCGACAGCTAATGTGGGACCGCGTCCTGTGTTGCAGTGTCTGCCAGAAATGATTCCTTCAGCACAATAATGTGGAGCCGTGTGAAGTGAGGGACGGGATTATTATCTAACAGCTGCCTACATGCTCGCTAGCTCTCCCGCCGAGCACCCAGAATGGCATCAAACGAGCGGCTGTACGAGGTGTGGATGCTCTACTGTAACAAGGTAACCACCGACCCTCACTGTTGACAACTGTGTCCGATTTGCGCTGCAGGGGCGAGATGACACGAAGTGTGTGTGTGTGAGAATGTGATCAAAGCAGTAACGTTAACTGATTGTGGCTCTGTGGAAGCGTCCTTGGTCACTGTAGCCTACTCGCTGGTGTGATGTGCTGGGAAACTTCGCTGTAGCCTACACCTTATCAAGGCGAACGTTATGGAATGAAATGCCATTGCATCATACATCGGAGCTAGTCCTCCATCACCTCCACACACACACACACACACACACACACACACACACACACACACACACACACACACACACACCTCAAGATGTCGAATGACATACCACTCGTCTCCCTATATACCGCAGCCCTGTGTAGGCTGTAGCCTATACTGTAGGTGACTGTAGTGTACATTAATGATGCTTATAGTCAGCATCGCGCCATCGCTGAGAGCTTATAGCTGTTTCCAATGAGTGGAGGTAGTGATGTTCAGGCCACGGGGCGAGCAGCCAGTGAATCGGCAGCTCCGTTCATTGACCACGGGAGAGACAATCGGATTGACAAGTCAGAGTCTCGAGGAGCTCTCGAGGTGCGCACGGGCTCTCAGTTCAGTACAGAACGGTGACCGGATGACGTAATGGAGGGCGAATGTAATCGGGTTTGGCTCGAGCGCTAATGCAGCTGGTTGGTCGTTCTAGCCACACGGGGTTATTTTCGGATGCACCTGGACCGAAGAAATATGATCATAACAACAGCTTGCGCCTCTGTGCATGTCCGAAAAGATACAGTATTATGTGGCTATTACATTTCACTACAGCAGAAGCACACTGCCATTTAGACATCGGCCACCGGGCCACCTGGCCAGGGATGTCCAAAGTAGTTTCCAATTTAAGACGAGCTGAGAATAGAGCCAAACAGAGACTTTTAAGAAATTGTTGCCTTAGGAATGTTTTAGTAGCTACACTCAGATGTGTTTTTTCTCGCTTAGATTGTTTTTCTTTCCGTGTTGGTTAATCCAGCTCCACATGTTTGTGTCGGATTCTTACAGTCCACTCTGTGCGTTGAGGATTTGTCTCGTTCCCCCTCCCTCCCTCCCTCCCTCTCTCCGAGAAAGACGGGAGAGTGAAAGAAAAGAAAAAACCCAAAAGAAAACAACTCCAGGAACGAGGCTGTCTCCACGTGAGCGGGCCTGAGTTACATATTTGCCAAATAAATCCCCTCGCGGGACCTGTTCCCTCCTCCTCGCGCACGACCGGGCCGCCGAGAGGCAGATAAATCGTTCTCTGGAACGGTTGTCCAGTGTAGAGCCAGCGCGGCTGATTTTCTCCAGATTTATTGTAGCTATGCAGTTAGTGTTTGTGGCAAACATTGGAGTTTACAGTAAATGTGCAGGCATCGTCGTAAACAGAGGTGTTTGTGTGTGAGGTGACTTGACAGTAAGTTGCAGTTAGTTGTGTGAGCAACCTGTCTGTCTGCACACACATACATATGATACACACACACACACACACACACACACACACACACACACACACACACACACACACACTTCCCTCTTTGTTGGTTTGGCAGGTTTTGCCTGTGGTCAGACGTTTGTGTGTGCTTTTGGACTTGTGTGTGTGCTTGTTCAGAGCATGTTTGCTTTGTGTGTGTGTGTGTGTTCGCCATTCCTTCTCAGCTGTAAGCCCCTGCACAGCTACCTGTAAAAATCTCCACATTCTTCTAACGGTCATACAGTGGACAGTGTGTGTGTGTGTGTGTGTGTGTGTGGGGGGGGGGGGGGGGGGGTTACTTGTGAGATGGGAAGATGGTTGCCAAGGAACTCAGCACATCATCATGCCCGTCTTTGCTTAAATTGAATCAGCAGGGGAATGTGTGTGTGTGTGCAGTGCTTGTGTGTATGTGTGTCTTTGTGCGTGAGAGATGGTGTGTGTGCTGGTTTGTGTTCGTTCATGTATACTCGTGTGTGAGGGAGAGAGACTGGACAAGAGTGGAAGTGTGTGTGTGTGTGTGTGCGGTGTGTGTGTGTGTGTGTGTGTGTGTGTGTGTGAGCCCAACCTGTGGTGTTCTCCCCTGACTGGCTCTATTGTATGGCTGTGTCTCTGGTGTCATGACTGGCTGGCCCACTCAGCAGCACTGGCATCATGGGAGTCACAAAGATGGCGTCTTGAGACCAGAAGCCGACCTCCCTCATGTCCTGTCCTGTCTTGTCACCCCTCCAGCCTCTTGCCTCCCTCATGTCCTGTCCTGTCCTGTCACCCCTTCAGCCTCTTGTCTCCCTCATGTCCTGTCACCCCTTGAGCCTCTTGTCTCTCTCCCTGTCTGTATCTCACTCTACCTGTTTCTCCCTCTCTACATCTCCCTGTCTCCCCTACCAGTCTCTCTCTCTCTCTCTCTCTCTCTCTCTCTCTCTCTCTCTCTCTCTCTCTCTCTCTCTCTCTCTCCACCAGTTCCCCAGCTGCTGGTCTCTCTGCCCATCTTCACGTTTCCCTCCCTGCCTGTCTCTCTCCTTTTTCTCATTCTCTCTCTCTCTCTCTCTCTCTCTCTCTCTCTCTCTCTCTCTCTCTCTCTCTCTCTCTCTCTCTCTCTGTCTCTGCCAGTCTCTCTCCCCAGCTGCTTGTCTCTCTCTGCCAGGAGCTCCTTGCTCAGCTGTTGCATCAGACTCCTGGTGACTGGCCCTGTTCGCCGGTTAACCCTGACTGGGCAGTCCAGTCCTCTGCGCTAGTTAACCCTCACTGGGCAATCCTGTCCTCAGTGCTGGTTAACCCTGACTGGGCAGTCCAGTCCTCAGCGGCGATTAACCCTCACGGGCAGCTCAGGTCCTCAGCGCTAGTTAACCCTCACTGTCCAGTCCTCAGCGCTAGTTAACCCTCACTGTCCAGTCCTCAGCGCTAGTTAACCCTCACTGTCCAGTCCTCAGCGGCGATTAACCCTCACGAGCAGCTCAGGCCCTCAGCGCTGGTTAACCCTCACTGGGCAGTCCTCAACGGCGATTAACCCTCACGGGCAGCTCAGGTCCTCAGCGGCGATTAACCCTCACGAGCAGCTCAGGTCCTCAGCGCTGGTTAATCCTCACTGGGCAGTCCAGGGCCAGCATGGCGATCGTCCCGCTGCGGAGACTCCGTGTCTGCATCCGTCTCTGAGGAGGATACGTGGAAGTAGGATGTTCGCTCTCCGCTCCGCTCGGCTCGACTCGCCTGGGGAACGCTTCATCCCAAAATAACAGGCTGTGCTTATTCTACCCCTCTTTCTCTCCCTCTCTCTCTCTATCTCTCTCTCTCTCTCTCTCTCTCTCTCTCGCTCTCTTTCTCCCTCTCCATCCTGCTCTCTCCCTCTCTCTCTCTCCTCCCTCTCTCCCTCTCCCTCTCTCGCGCTTCGCTTCACTGAGATGGACGAGACTGGACCTGGGGCAGCTGTTTTCCTCGCGGCTCGGAAAGTATTCGGGGCGAGACGTGAGCCGATAGGTTTTCCCACACGCTCCGCATTTTCCTGCCGAATTAGAGCCAGATCAGGGCCAGATCGGGACCGGAGCCCTCCAAGTCCGGCACTAAACGGGAGCCGATCGGAAGTGACCTCTCCTGGGCTTCATATGTCAATCATCAAACCAGGAAACTCACCTGCCCCAGGTAACGGCACATGGGTGTGTCTCCGCCCGCCACTCATTGTGTGAGACGACCTTTGACCCATTTCTGTGTGCGTTCCCGGAGTTGGCCTACTACTGGTGTGTGTGTGTGTGTGTGTGTGTGTGTCACAAGAAAACCTGTCAGGTGAGTCTGAGCAGGTGAACTAAGCCTGACTTACTGATAAGGAAACCGGCTCTACAAACACATTAGTGCAGATAACAGACTGTATACAGTATACTGTCTACAGCAGCTAGTCCAGTATACTACTGTCTACTACTAGACCACATACTAACCAGCCCAGCATACTGCTGACTACTACTAGACTACATACTAACCAGTTCAGTATACTTCTGACTACCACTAGAGTACATACTAACCAGCCCAGCATACTACCGACTAGAGTACCCAGCCCTGTACACTACTGACTACTACTAGACTACCCAGCCCAGCATACTGCTGGCTGCTACTAGACTATACAGCCTAGTATACTACTGGCTACTACTAGACTATAGAGGACCAAGCTATAGGCTGCAGACTGCATTCTAAAATGGAGACTGCAGGTCTTTGACCACATCCTACATTCAGGCCGTCTATACCAGTGGTTCTTAACTGGTTTGGCCAAGGGACCCACAATTCCCTATGGTTACTAAGTCGCGACCCACTTTTTAAAATATATAAAGAACATATTCTATTTCTCAAAATATATTACAATCGACAAAATACAAACATTTAGGCTAGATTTACAAAACAAACATTTCAACATTTAGATCCATTTAGATTTGACATCACACTGCAAATATCATGAGATGGGCCTATAGGCCAGGTTTACAATGAAAAGACCAGAGAACAATGTGCAAATTAGACCTATATGCGTTTTAGGAGCATTAATGAGAGAACTGGAGATGTTTTTTAGATCTGATCAGAGACTTTTCCCTTCGTTTGTGCCTTCCGTGTAGCCTACACACAAACGGCGGTTTCGCCTCTGAATTCTTTCTGAAAACTCCGACAAAAGTGGAGATTCGTGGACTCGTTTCGCGTATGAATGTGAACTGAGAAAAGCTAAGTAGGCTTGCATCTGCGCAAAAAGTGTGGCCAATGTTTACATTTTCATTTGGCTTTGGTGATCATGGATGCATTCCGAGTAGCAGTTGCAAAATATAATCTAATGTTGGTGCCAACCCTTTTCGTTTTTTGCATTTGCAAATACAGTTGAAATGAAACAAGGAAGTGATTCGTTGATGTTATTGATATTTTCGGGATTCTGATTAGCTAACGTCGGCTCAAACTTCTTGTTACACCACTAAGATTTGGCATGCTCTTGGCGGCATGAACACGGGTGTCAACAAAAACTTTTCTGAAAACTGACAAGTGTGCACGATGTTAAATGTTAAAATGTTGAAAACGGAGGAAAAATTCGTTTATCAACTTGTAGCCTAGTCCATGGTAGCATATCTCCGTGGCTGGGGTCAACCTTAAGTGGTTGCATGAAAAAATATACATAGCCTATATTTTTTACAACATCCCTTCGCGACCCACCCAGGACACCTCCGCGACCCACTTTTGGGTCGCGACCCACCAGTTAAGAAACACTGGTCTATACCACAAACTGCAGACTCCTACACAACTATATGGACTCTAAATAACACAGACCAAATAGTATGCACTGTCATTATTTCCCAATCCTAGACCCGGTGGTGACTACATACTGTATACTGCCAGGTGTGTGTGTGTGTGTGTGTGTGTGTGTGTCCCCGTCCCTGTAGCGGTGGTGTGTGTGTGTGTGTGTCCGTCCCTGTGGCGGTGGTGTGTGTGCGATGACTGAGTCCATAGGATGCGCCGTGGCCTATATGACCGGTCTCTGAGGAGCGTGTGGTTTGCGTTTCCCTGCATGGCTGACCGGTGGTCCGCGGAGTGTTCTAGAGCCTTGAGGCCTCTTCCGTCTGCTGTGTCAGGTCCACGTGGATCCTCTTCCTGTTTTGCACGATAGCCAGCCGGCGGAAGACCTGGCCATTCACTTACGACCTTCAGCGGCGGGGCAAAGGTCACGGCTGTTGGCGACATTAAGCCTTCGTCTCTCGACTTGGCCCAGTGTTCCCTCTGTCCACCCCCACACACACACACGGCCTCCACATACACACACCGTCCACACACACACAGACACGGGACACACAGTGGGCAGCATAAGGCCATTAGCTGAGCTGCTGGACCAAGTGCTCATTCACATTTTCAGTGCTGAAAGCTTGGACTCTCTGACCAAAATATCTGCTGACTGTGTGTATGCTGACTTGTGACATCTGTGTGTGTGTCATTACAGTGTCGTACACACACACACACACACACACACACACACACACACACACCTGCACACTCACTGTAGCCTTGTTGATATCCTTTTATCCTTGTCCAACACGTTCCTACAAGTATGAACAGCACAATGTAACTAACATCAGAAGAACCTTGGGACAATCCAGGATGTGACATCATAGTCACATGACCGGTTGCTAGTTCAGCCTTGTATTCCGGCACTGGAGCAGCAACAGGCATTATGAGACCAAACGATCTAACCGCCTCAGTGCTCATGAAACACACACACACACACACACTCACACACACTCACACACACACACACTCAGACATGAGAAGGACAGATGGCCACAGGCTATGTGAGTAGGAGGCGGAGTGAGGGAAGAGGGAGAGATTTGTCAAAGGTGAATGAAGGAAGAGAAGGAGAGATTGAGGAATAGAGTGAGGGGGGGTGAGAGGGAGAGGAGGGGTGGTGAGAGAAGAGGGGGAGAGAGAGAGAGGTAGAGTGGGAGAAAGAGAGGGGGGTTGAGAGAAGAGGGAGAAACCGAGGAATAGAGTGAGAGAAAGAGAGGGGGGTTGCTAATGCTACTGTGTGCTACTGTGTGTAGAGGGTTGTAGCAGATGAAGCTAACGCTACTGTGTAGAGGGTTGTAGCAGATGAAGCTAACGCTACTGTGTGTAGAGGGTTGTAGCAGATGAAGCTGATGCTACTGTGTAGAGGGTTGTAGCAGATGAAGCTAATGCTACCGCTCCTGCTCCTGTGTAGAGGGTTGTAGCAGATGAAGCTAACATTACCGCTCCTGTGTAGAGGGTTGTAGCAGATGAAGCTAACACTACCGCTCCTGTGTAGAGGGTTGTAGCAGATGAAGCTAACACTACCGCTCCTGTGTAGAGGGTTGTAGCGAGATTAAGCTAATGCTACCGCTCCTGCCCCTGTGGAGAGGGTTGTAGCAGATGAAGCTAACACTACCGCTCCTGTGTAGAGGGTTGTAGCGAGATGAAGCTAATGCTACCGCTCCTGCCCCTGTGGAGAGGGTTGTAGCAGATGAAGCTAATGCTACCGCTCCTGTGTAGAGGGTTGTAGCGAGATGAAGCTAATGCTACCGCTCCTGCCCCTGTGGAGAGGGTTGTAGCAGATGAAGCTAATGCTACCGCTCCTGCCCCTGTGGAGAGGGTTGTAGCAGATGAAGCTAATGCTATCGCTCCTGCTCCTGTGTAGAGGGTTGTAGCAGATGAAGCTAATGCTGCTGCTCCTGCCCCTGTGTAGAGGGTTGTGGTCTGGTGTGGGGATGGTCAGGCCGTTCCAGATGGAGTCACGGGGCGGCTCGGCTCCACTGATGATTTTCTCTCTCGTTAACATTTGGCCTGGACGAGTCTGGACTCTCTGAGTGCCCTCCTAGTGTTCTATCTCCATGGTGACCCTTTCCTCCTCTCACTTTTCTCTAGTCATGCTCTCTCTCTTTCTCTTTCTCTCTCTCTCTCTCTCTCTCTCTCTCTCTCACCCCTTCTCTCTCCCCACCTCCCTCCCTCCCTCTCTCTCCCTCTCTCTCACACACCCCTTCTCTCTCTCTCTCTCTCTCCCCTCTCTCCATCTTACTCATTCTCTTCTGTTTGCTTTATAAATACTGTGAGCTCCAGAAATACACTGAGGACAGTGATGTCACCGGCTCAGCTCAGACACACACAGACACACACAGACACACACACACACACACACACACACACAGACACACAGAGACACACAGCAGTCACCCTCTCCAAGGCGGATATGCACCAACACACATGTTACTGCGGCTTCTCTCTCTTTCCTTCTTTGGCTCTGTCCCTTTAGTCTGTCTTTCATCTCATCCACCTCTCATTCTTCCATTCTCTCTCTATTCTTTCATTCTCTCTCTATCTCTCTGCCCCCCACCCCACCCTGTGTGTGTGTGTGTATAGTTGGTGTGTTTGAGGGTGCCATGCTGGTTGGGGTCGAGCGTGTGTATAGTTGGTGTGTGTGTGTGTGTGTGTCTATGTGTGAGTGATTGATGAGGGTGCCGTGAGTGTGTAGTTGGTGTGTGTGTGTGTGTATGTGTGAGTGATGTGTTGGAGGGTGCCATGAGCGTGTGTGTGTGTGTGTGTGTGTGAGTGATGTGTTTGAGGATGCCGTGAGTGTGTGTATAGTTGGTGTGTGTGTGTGTGTGTGTGTGTGAGTGATGTGTTTGAGGATGCCGTGAGTGTGTGTATAGTTGGTGTGTGTGTGTAGTTGGTGTGTGTGTGTGTGTGTGAGAGAGTGATCTGTTGGAGGGTGCTGTGAGTGTGTGTGTAGTTGGTGTGTGTGTGTGAGAGTGATGTGTTGGAGGATGCTGTGAGCGTGTGTGTAGTTGGTGTGTGTGAGTGATGTGTTGGAGGGTGCTGTGTG
>NC_085016.1:3889606-3890913 GCF_963854185.1 Sardina pilchardus
TGTGTGTGTGGTGTGTGTGTGGTGTGTGTGTGGTGTGTGTGTGTGTGTGTGTGTGTGTGTGTGTGTGTGTGTGCACTTTGAGTGTGTGACCTTGGCTGTGTGTTCTGTCATTTATGTGTGTGTGTGTGTGTGTATACATGTACTTTCAGTGTTTGCCCTTGGCTGTGAGTTTTGTCATTTATGTGAGAGTTTGAGTGTGTGTGTGTGTGTGTGAGACATTGAACTCTGTGAGTTGTAGCCACCGGCTGCAGTGTTTCTACACAAGTGAGAAACAGCACAGAGAAAAGCTGTGTGTATGTGTGTGTGTGTGATAGAGAGGGATGAAGGACAACAAAAGGGCCACTCTGAGTGAAAGGATAAAAGAGAGTGGACAGATGATGGATTGAGGGCTGTGTGTGTGTGTGTGTGTGTGTGTGTGTGGACAGGTGATGGAGTGATGACTGTGAAGAACACAGTGAGAAAAGGAGGGAGTGAGAAATAGGGAAAGAAGAGTGAGTGAAAGAACCATGAAAGAGAGAGAGAGAGAGAGAGAGAGAGAGCGAGAGAGCGCGTAAGGGAAGATGTGTGTTTGTGTGTTTGAAAGGGAATTGTAGAGAGAGAGAAGGTATATTTATGTGTGTGTGTGTGTGTGTGTGTGTGTGTGTGTGTGTGTGTGTGTGTGTGTGTGTGTGTGTGTGTGTGTGTGTGTGTGTGTGTGTGTGTGTGTGTGTGTGTGTGTGTGTGTGTGTGTGTGTGTGTGTGTGTGTGTGTGTGTGTGTGTGTGTGTGTGTGTGTGTGTGTGTGTGTGTGTGTGTGTGTGTGAAAGGGAAGAGCAGAGCAGAGCAGAGAGTGTGAGGACAGGAGAGAGGGATTTGTGTGCCGTGATCTCTCCAGCTGTGCTCACGTGACCGCTGAAGTGCCCAGTCTGTCAGATTAGGTTACGCAACACACCCGCCACGCGTGCAGGAGAGGAGAGAGAGAGAGGGAGGGAATAAGGGAGAGAGAGGGGGGGTGAGAGAGGGAGAGGGAGAGGGGAGAGAGAGAGAGAGGGAGGAGAGTGGGGAGGGAGGGAGAGACAGACAGACAGGCATACAGGAGAAGAAGCGCTTAAATCCCATTGGCTGGTCGGTGGAGTAGCCTAGCGTTAGCGTAGCCTAGCATGCCGTTCCCTCCCCCTCACAGCTGTGCTGCACTTACACGCATTCCGGAACACCAGAGAATTCCGCAGTGGGAGAATCCGTCTGCTCTGCACAGCTTGGTCTGACTGGACCAACATGTACACAGACACACACACACACACACACTCACACACGGAGACACTCACAGGC
>NC_085016.1:3891113-3896113 GCF_963854185.1 Sardina pilchardus
CGGAGACACTCACAGGCATAGAGCCACTCACAGACATAGACACACATTTTAATGCACTTTCACACACACACACACACACACACACACACACACACACACACACACACACACACACACACGCTCACACTACACACTAAACCACGCAGTCTCAACATTACGATTTCAAACAACACAGAGAGATAGTCTATCTATTTTAGAGGAATTTTGTTGAATATGGGCACTCAAGGTCAAGATGAAAAAGACAAAATGTATGGTTTTCCAAAGAAACAATAATATACTATGCATTTTCCATTGGCGAGAACATCATTGATCAAATATAACATTATACATATCCAGTCATCACCATGAGTTATACGGGTGACTTTGACTTGGCTGTAGGAACTGAAAGAAAAGGCACAGCGGACATTTTATTCTGTTAAAAAATCAATTCAAGGACAAACACCGATCAGAATAAAACTAGGCTTAAACTATTTAGTTCAGTTATTGAACCAATTGCCTTATACTGTAGTGAAGTATGGGACCCACTTAGAAATGACGATTTCTCAAAATGGGAGAAAACACTTGGGCAGTGCCCTCTAATTATAAATATAAAAAAGAGAGCCCTACAATTTTGGAAGCACATCCAAACAAGTGACCCCAACTGACTATGTCATAAAGCTTTCAAAAGCCAAGAGACGAACATTGAGATGAGTCCCCTCAGGCAGGCCAAGGCATAATAGAAGTGACTAACATCACACCCAGACATCTGACTAATCTAAACCACCAAGTTCTTGACAATGTACAGACTCAGTGAGCGCAACCTGGCCATAAAACGTGGAAGGCTAAAGCAGACATGGCTGCCTGGAGAAGCCTTCACTGTACTCAGAGTGCTGGAGAAACAGAGCTGCATTTTCATTATACAGATCCGAGATGTGAATTCTACACAAAAGCAAGAACTATCTGCCCTGAGGTCACAGAACAAACAAATGAGGGAAACATTTTATATACAGTATATATATATATATTAGGAGAAATTAAAGACTGCAGGAGCAGCAACAAAATATGTATCGCCATGCCACAAAAGAAGAGAGAGATACAAGTACAACCTCAAGTCAGTGAGGCCACCCCACACACATACGTACACAAAAAGGCTTATGTGTTTGACTTGACCTGTCTTCCATGTATTTATTTTTGGGAATCGATCCCTTTTTTTCTATAGTTTAGTTATTCTCTGATAATTTCTCCCCCCCCCCCCCCCCCCCCCATAATTATTCATATTTATATGATTGGAAATCATATATGTTATCACTATCATTAAAGGGGTGGTTGGACATAGGTCCTCATTTCCAAGTTAGCCAGTGTGATATTTATCAGTGGAGTGAGTCCAGTTCCAGCACATTTCATCCAGTCCTTCTAGTTGCTGCTGCTAGGCTAGCTCAGGTCAGCGGTATGTGCTAGCTAGTAGCTAGCCTACCACTACAACAGTCTTACCCACTCCACAGTACACCTGAGGAGAATTAATTATAATGTCAGACTATCGATGTAGATGTCTGTGTTGATAGAATAATGTTAGAAATAAAACTTGGCCAAGTATTGTATGCTTAATCGGATATGCATGCCTGTGTGTGTGTGTGTGTGTGTGTGTGTGTGTGTGTGTGTGTGTGTGTGCAGGTTGGAGGAGGTGCCCCCGGTCATGACGCTGCTCCCGGACACTATCCTGCAGGTGCTACGGCAACAGCTGCTCCAGTGTGTGCAGAAGGCCTCGGACGGCTTGGAGCCGGAACAGCAACACCTAGCACTACTGCTCCTCAAGTTCCTCATCATCATCTGCAGGTGTGTGTGTGTGTGTGTGTGTGTTCACCCCGCACTACTGTTCTTAAAGTTTCTCATCATCATCTGCAGAGGTGTGTGTGTGTGTGTGTGCGTGCGTGTGTGTGTGTTCACCCCGCACTACTGCTCCTCAAGTTCCTCATCATCATCTGCAGGTGTGTGTGTGTGTGTGTGTGTGTGTGTGTGTGTGTGTGTGTGTGTTCACCCCGCACTACTGCTCCTCAAGTTCCTCATCATCATCTGCAGGTGTGTGTGTGTGTGCGTGTGTGTGTGCGTGTGTGTGCGTGTGTGTGTGTGTTCACCCCGCACTACTGCTCTTCAAGTTCCTCATCATCATTTGCAGGTGTGTGTGTGTGAGTGTGTGTGTGTGTGTGTGTGTGTGTGTGTGTGTGTGTGTGTGTGTGTGTGTGTTCACCCCGCACTACTGCTCCTCAAGTTCCTTATCATCATCTGCAGAGGTGTGTGTGTGTGTGTGTGTCTCTCTCTCTCCTTCACTGTCACACACTCAGAGAGCCATAACTAACAGCTGTGTTCTCTGTCTTCAGGAATCTGTCCAATGTTGAGGAGATCGGCACCTGTTCCTATATCAACCATATCATCACCATGACGACCCTCTATGTCCAGCAGGTCTGAGATGCCCACTCTTGTCCTTTTCTCTCACACTCACTGTGTTTCTGTCTCTCTCTCTCTATTGCTCTCTCTCTCGCTCTCTCTCTCTCTCTCTCTTTCTCTATCGCTCTCTCTCTCTCAACCACACAGTCCCTCACTCACACACTCACTCTCTCTCTCTCAAACACACACCCACACTCATCCTAAACCACAAAGCCCCTCACTCACATACTCACACTCTCACACACACACACACACACACACACACACACACACACATCCCTAACCACACAGCAGCACCACCCCCCCACACACACACACTTTCACTTTCACTTACTCACACACACACAAGATTCATGATTGTGTTTTTCAAAGTATCTTGTGTGTCAAATTTTTGCCTTTTATTCTTTGCCTCTCACCCTCCCCCTCTCTTTTTCTACCTACCTCCCATTCCATTTCTCTCTCACTCACTCTCTCTTTTTCTCATGCCCTCTCTCTCTCTCTCTCTCTTATACTCACTCCCTCCCTCTCTTTTGGTGTTTGCAGTTGAAGAGTAAGACGAAAGAGAAGGAGCTAGCGGACCAGACGCAGGCCGAGGAGTTTGTGCGTCACGCTCTGGCCTTCTGTGAGAGCCTGTACGACCCCTACCACAACTGGAGACACCGCGCTCACGGGTACGCTAACATGCTAATGCTAACACGCTAATGCTAACACGCTAGCGCTAACAAGCTAATGTTCTGGCCTTCTGTAAGAGCCTGTACGACGCCTACCACAAATGGAGACACCGCGCTCACGGGTACGCTAACATGCTAATGCTAACACCCTAATGCTAACACGCTAACGTTAACATGCTAACGCTCTGGCCTTTTGTGAGAGCCTGTGCGACCCCTACCACAACTGGAGACACTGCGCTCACGGGTACGCTAACATGCTAACGGTAACACGCTAACGCTCTGGCCTTCTGTGAGAGGCTGTACGACCCCTACCACAACTGGAGACACCGTGTCCAAGGGTACGCTAACACGCTAACATTAACACGCTCTGGCCTTCTGTGAGAGCCTGTACGACCCCTACCGGTACGCTAACATGCTAACGCTAACATTCCCTCCAAACAGCTTCAACTCAATGGGAAGATGTCATAATAATAATAATGGCAAACAAAAGCATTTAAAGCTAGTGAGTAAAGGGTAGAATGAGAGTAAATAAAAGCATTAAAAGCCAGTGAGTGTTTCAGACGTGGAGAGTGGAGAGAGTTGTGGTACTGGCTCTGTTTCAGAGGCTAATGAGGCTGACTGTACAATTAGCCCTCCAGAGTAAATTACAGCGCTTCAGAACCACCCCTTTCACTGGGACGCCTCATGCCCTGAGCTCTTTGTGTGGTCCAAGGAGAGGTACACTGTAATTTGGTTGGTCATTAAGTTCTGTTCTGTTCTGTGTGTGTGTGTGTGTGTGTGTGTGTGTGTGTGTGTGTGTGTGTGTGTGTGTGTGTTTTCAGGCAGCAGCTTGGCACGGTGGAGAGGAGTCGACAGAAGTACAAAGCCGCCCCCCTCACTGTGGAGTTTGTCCCCTTCTTTTACCGTGAGTGTCTCTCTCCCTCTTTCTCTCTCTCTCTCTGTCCCTACTTCCCATTGTCTTTCACTCTCTCTCACTCCCTCTTTCTCTCTTCCTCCCTCTCTTTCCACTTGATATAATTTTTTCTCTCTCCCTCCCTCCCTCTCCCTCCCTCCCTCCCTCCCTCTCTCCACTGGTTGAATCGTGTCTTTGTGTGTGGCCTGCCTGTTAGTTCCCTGATAACCTGATAGTGCCGCAGACGGGTTGGCCCTCAGCAACAGCCTGGCCATCAAACACAGACCGCCTTGTGTGTGTGTGTGTGTGTGTGTGAGAAAGAAGAAATGAAGACCTTGTGGCGGCTTCTTGTGTGGTATATTTTCTGAAGTGTGCAATATATATCACTTTCTCTCTTTTTCACGCTATGTCACACACACACACACACACACACACACACACACACACATATGACACTTTCACACATACACACACTTTCAGACATACTGTATACAGTAGAATTCCAGTGTACATAAATAAGAACACACACACATGGTTGTACAGGGAGCACCTGCTGTGTGAGTGCTTCACACACACTTGCTATTGGGGCCCAGAGGGGATGTGTTGACAGAGTTGTTAATATGTTACTGTGGAATGTGCCCTCCAGGTGAATGACTGTGTGTGTGTGTGTGTGTGTGTGTGTGTGTGTGCGTGTGCGTGCGTGTGCGCGTGTGTGAGTTTCGTTTTATCAATGGCTTATTCTCTGCAAACAAGATGCTCTTTTCATAGAACTGAATTATTTGCATGTGAGTAACAAAATGCCTGTGTGTGTGTGTGTGTGTGTGTTACAGAGTGTTTTCAGGAGAGTGAGCACCTGAAGGACAGTCTGAAGTGTTGTTTGCTGCACCTGTTTGGGGCCATTGTGGCAGGAGACCAGGTGAGTCAGGGAGAGGGGGAACACACACACACACACACACACACACACACACACACACACACCTATTGCCCTCCTGTCTTTCATCATCTCTCTTTTATCC
>NC_085016.1:3928613-3936113 GCF_963854185.1 Sardina pilchardus
CACAGTTACAGCAGCCAATGATAGGGAGGCTCTATACTGATATCTCACACTGCACAGCTGTGAGTGATGGAAGAGCATGTTGCTTAGTAACCAGTCTTGTTTATCTTGGCTGCAGTTGTTGATAGTGTCCCATAATCTTTGGCTGCATGTGATGTGACGTGAATAACTCCAGGCCTGTAAGAGCTCCCCACCGGGGACTAGAGCAGACGCTTGTTCCATAGCTACCCAAACACCAGAACACAATAGAGAACGTGTTCCATACCTTCCGGTTCTCCTAAGGGATTCAGATCATGGCTGGAGGAAGTGATAAACACACGCACACACACACACACACACACACACACACACACACACACACATATACACACCACACTCCAGTTTGAATATCTTTGCAAGATTTGCAAATTTGCATGCATGAATAAAAGTGGTGGCAGGACGATTAGCTGTTAGCAGGATCCTACATTGAGATGTGAACAGAGTTCTCCAGCTGGAGGAGAGTTGCAGCTGAATCCCATTAAGGTCAAGTCCAGTTTTTATTTCTATAGTGCGTTTACGTACGGCTTAGCCATACCAAAGTGCTTCACAATAAAGTGCAATAAACAAAGGAATGACTGAAGGAGTTCAAATACTGCAAAAGGGAACGTGTTAAAAGGTAACCAGAGGACACTATGCACAGCCAGTTAAAGCCCTCCTTGGTAGGATTAGCTCTATTTCCCCCTCTGCTGGAGAAAGTGTGCATGCTATTGCTACTTCTTATTAACTGTGGAAAAAAAGTTGTTTACAAGCTAGCGAAACGGTTAGCATAAGTTCAGCAGAACAATGTGGACTTTACAAGGTAGGAAACACGAGTTAAAACAAGTGTCCTGTTTCTCACTTCTCTTACCGGGACGGTAAGTCCCAATGTATTAAGTTGAAATAGTTGCCAAGTTCCCCTTAAAAAGAAAAAGGAGACCCTAATCAAAGGCAACAAAAAAGAGGTGGGTATTCAACAGGGACTTCAAACTATGCACAGACTGTACTATACTACTATACTACTATACTATATACACAGACTGGGCCGCACGGATGTGGAGGGGGAGGCAGTTCCAGAGACTGGGGGCTGCTAATGCAATGGTTCTGTCCCCCTTGGGTTTAAGCCTGGACTTGGGCACTTCCAGCAGCACTTGGAAGGTCTTCAAAGCCTGTTCTTGGGTTCCCTCTCTCCAGAGCGTGGTGTGCTAACTCCGCTGTTCTTGGGTTCCTCCAGAGCGTGGTGTGGTAACTCCGCTGTTCTTGGGTTCCCTCTCTCCAGAGCGTGGTGTGGTAACTCCGCTGTTCTTGGGTTCCCTCTCTCCAGAGCGTGGTGTGGTAACTCTGCTGTTCTTGGGTTCCCTCTCTCCAGAGCGTGGTGTGCTAACTCCATTGTTGCGCTTTGCTGTCTGCAGGTACGAGAGTTTCGAGGACCCCACGGGCACCATCGACCCCTTCCACTACGGGACGCACTACTCCAACGCGGCGGGGGTGATGCACTACCTCATCCGGGTGGAACCATTCACCTCCCTGCACATCCAGCTGCAGAGCGGACGGTGAGCAGAACCCTCCGTTGCACTCTAGAATGCTCCAGAACTCCGTAGAACTCTACAAGTCTCTAGAATGTTCCAAATCTTTGTGAAGGTTCTCTTATCCACTCTGTGTGTGTGTGTGTGTGTGTGTGTGTGTGTGTGTGTGTGTGTGTGTGTGTGTGTGTGTGTGTGTGTGTGTGTGTGTGTGTGTGTGTGTGTGTGTGTGTGTGTGTGTGTGTGTGTGTGTGTGTGTGTGTGTGTGTGTGTGTGTGTGTTCTGCAGCTTTGACTGTGCGGATCGGCAGTTCCAGTCCATCCCGGCGACCTGGCAGACTCTGATGGACAATCCCAACGACGTGAAAGAGCTCATCCCGGAATTCTTCTACTTCCCAGAGTTCCTGGAGAACCAGAATGGTGGGACACACACACACACACACACACACACACACACACACACTCACAGCCGTGCCAATATTTTCCTTCTTGCTGGCCAGGGACCTGATTTGTTTCCTCTCATTGTCACTCTCCTCTTGTTTTGCTTCTCTTCCTTTACCCCCTCTTTCCATGTCTCTCTCTCTCTCTCTCTCCCTCCCTCTCTCCTTTCTCTCTCTTGTCTTCCTCACTCCCTCTCATCTCTCTCTCTATCTTTATATCTATCTCTATCTCCCCCTCTCTCTCTCTCTCTCCCCCTTATCTCTCTCTCTCTCTCCCCCCCCCCTCTCTCCCCCCCTCTCCCCCCCCCCTCTCTCCCCCCCCCCTCTCTCTCTCTCTCTCTCTCTCTCTCTCTCTCTCTCTCTCTCTCTCTCCACGCTGCTCCATGCTGTAGGGTTTGACCTGGGTCGGCAGCAGATCTCTAAGGAGCGGGTCAATGACGTCATCCTGCCTAAATGGGCCAAATCTCCAGAGGACTTCATCTACAAACACCGGAAAGCTCTGGTGAGGGATCGCCATGACAACCCCATCACCCATCACCCAACAACTCTCCCTGACTCCGGCCTCGCGGGGGGGATATATCCTATGATTCTAAATAGGTTCCGTTCCAGCGCTGTTCCCGCTCTCTGATTCACTTTAAGAAAGAACCGAGAGCTTAAAAACGTCCCGCGAGACGTCCACACTTCCCTGGAACTTCCCGTAACACAGCGGTTCTCAAAGTGTGTGTCGGGAGGCCACTAGTGGGGAGTAGAGGCATGACAGGTGGAGCCCACTAGTGGGGAGTAGAGGCATGACATGTGGGGGGGTGACGAACAGGAGGAAATTTTACCTTTTGTGCCTTTCTTTAATAATGCTTCCAATATTCCTTTCTGTTTTGACAAGGAAGATCATAGATTCAAAACAAAATAGCCACATACAAACATACTGTAGGAGTCATAAACAGACCGACATATGAATTAAAGTAACATCTGATCCAGCTGATGAACCGGGAAACCTAAATTGGGGGGGGGGGAGTATTTGAACGTTTCCATTTCTTTGCACAGGGTCAGGTGGGGCTTGAGTGTTTGTGTGTGTGTGTGTGTGTGTGTGAATTCTCTGCCTCCAAAGTGGGGCCTTTCATTTGCAGTCCGTCTACTTTACCCTCTAGCAGAAACACGGGAAGAATTAGCCCCCTGATCCCTAATAAAGCCTAAATCCATGAACAGAGCTACTTAATATTCACATGTTCCCTCACTGTTCCAGTAAACCTCATTCTCACAGCCACTGCAATAGGCTCATCTACAGGGTGCCACCTGCTGGTCGAAACTGCTCATTACTCGAGCTTGAGTTATTTAAAGCCATGAAATTAAAGTGTATTAACTCTGTGTGTGTGTGTGTGTGTGTGTGTGTTTGTGTGTGTGTGTTACAGGAGTCTGAGTATGTCTCTGCTCATCTCCATGAGTGGATCGATCTGATATTTGGGTACAAGCAGAGAGGCCCAGCTGCGGTGGAAGCCCTCAATGTCTTCTACTACTGCACTTATGAAGGTACCGATGCTAGCTATGCTAATGTATCAATGCACTTATGAAGGTATGGATGCTAGCTATGCTAATGTACAATGCACTTATGAAGGTACGGATGCTAGCTATGCTAATGTACAATGCACTTATGAAGATATGGATGCTAGCTATGCTAGTGTATCAATGCACTTATGAAGCTACGGATGCTAGCTATGCTAATGTATCAATGCACTTATGAAGGTACGGATGCTAGCTATGCTAATGTATCAATGCACTTATGAAGGTACGGATTCTAGCTATGCTAATGTATCAATGCACTTATGATGGTACGGATGCTAGCTATGCTAATGTATCAATGCACTTATGAAGGTACGGATGCTAGCTATGCTAATGTATCAATGCACTTATGAAGGTACGGATGCTAGCTATGCTAATGTATCAATGAAGGTCCGGATGCTAGCTATGCTAATGTATCAATGCACTTATGAAGGTACGGATGCTAGCTATGCTAATGTATCAATGCACTTATGAAGGTACAGATGCTAGCTATGCTAATGTCATAATGCACAAAGGTACCAATGCTAATGTAACAATGCATGAATGAATGTACGGATGCTTGCAGGTATACTAATGCTACATTGCAGGGATACTCGGCTTTCTGGTGAAATTTCAGGATGAACCTAAAATCCACTGTAACGTTTACAGTTGAACTTAGCGTGACCATCTCTAAATTTTTGTCCCACAGTTTACTTTCTGTACTGAAACATTACATTTCAGCCAAAAGCCAGATATCCCTAACTTTTTGTCAGTAGTATGTAATTATGCTACTTATGCTAATTCTACTGTAATTTACTAATGAACGTATAGATGCTAGTTATGCTAATTGTTATGCTAATTTTATATTGCTTCTCTGCTTAGTGATGAGTATAGCCACTATAGTGCACAGATTAGTAATGTGTGTGTGTGTGTGTGTGTGTGTGTGTGTGTTCAGGGGCGGTGGATCTTGACGCCATTACTGACGAGAAGGAACGGAAGGCTCTGGAAGGGATGATCAGTAACTTCGGACAGACTCCGTGCCAGCTGATCAAGGTGAGATCCACGCAAACACACACACACACACACACACACACACACACACACACAGAGAGACATAGATCCTGAGATGTGGAGCCCTAATTTAAATGACAGTGCAAAGTCTAAAGATGAGCTAAAGCGTATTTAATCACCCGGCAAAATCTATTACTGTTCTGATTGGCTGGTGTGTTTGATTGACTGGTGACCCTGGCTGACCCTTGTGTGTGATTGGCCAGGAGCCCCACCCTGTGCGTCTGTCATTGGAGGAGCTGGAGAGGAGGAAGGCCCGGCTGGACGGCTGCCCCCTCAGCATCTTCGAGCACGTCACCGAACTCAAGTCCTTCTTTGTGGAGGTGTGTGTGTGTGTGTGTGTATGAGTGTATGAGTGTATGTGTGCGTGTGATTGACTATCTATGTGGAGGTCAGTGAGTGTGTGTGTTATGTGTTTACAGTATGTGGAGGGGCAGTGTCATAAAGACCTACAGTACATGTACAGTATAGGATTACTGATGTGTGTGTGTGTGTGTGTGTGTGTGTGTGTGTGTGTGTGTGTGTGTGTGTGTGTGTGTGTGTGTGTGTGTGTGTGTGTGTGTGTGTGTGTGTGTGTGTGTGTGTGTGTGTGTGTGATTGGTCCCCTCTCTGATGCCTGTCCTGTTCTCCTGCTGCAGGGCATCAGTGATGGTGTTGTGTGTGTGTGTGTGTGTGTGTGTGTGTGATTGGTCCCCTCTCTGATGCCTGTCCTGTTCTCCTATTGCAGGGCATCAGTGATGGTGTTGCACTTGTGAAGGCCGTGGTCCCTAAGAACCAATCACACTCCTTCATCTCCCAGGGCAGTCCTGACACACTGGTGAGGTCCCGCAACACACACACACACACACACACACACACACACACACTCACACACGCAATCACACTCCTTCATCTCCCAGGGCAGTCCTGACACACTGGTGAGTCTCCTGGTCCCGCAACACACACACACACACACACACACACAAACACACAATCACACTCCTTCATCTCCCAGGGCAGTCCTGACACACTGGTGAGGTCCCGCAACACACACACACACACACACACACACACACACACACACACACACACACACACAGACACACAAACACACAATCACACTCCTTCATCTCCCAGGGCAGTCCTGACACACTGGTGAGGTCCAGCAACACACACACACACAGAGACACACACAGACACACACACACACACACACACACACACACACACACACACACACACACACACACACACACACACACACACACACTCCTTCATCTCCCAGGGCAGTCCTGACATACTGGTGAGTCTCCTGGCACCGCAACACACACACACACACACCGGCCCTGTTGTCATGTCCGAATCTGATACAGAGCTCCCCGTCCATCCACAGCACAGCACAGCTGTCTGTTATTAGTGTCAGTTGGTTTAAGGTGTTTTGGGGAGATTTCGTGGTGAAGCGTTCTCACGGTAACCACGGGTGTTCCGTTGCCCAGGTGACGGTGAGCCAGAACTGCCTGATGGGAACTCACGGCTGGCTGCCGTACGATAAGAACATCTCCAACTACTTCACCTTCATCAAAGACCCCACCGTCTCCAACCCAAAGTGAGTCGCCCGCTCTCTTATCTGTGTGTGTGTGTGTGTGTGTGTGTGTGTGCTCTTCCAGCTTTCTGTCTTTGTGACCGCTCAAGCCATTTTAATATTGGTGTGGTCTTATCACACACAGGCAGGTCTTAAAGTTCTCAAGCACTGTGCCTGAATATATCTATCAAATTATTCCACTGCTCGGTGTAATTTCCCCATTGTCCTGAATTTTTAGGAGGTGCATTAAGCATTATCTTATTTGCACATCTCTGAAGTAGTTCCAATTTGTTGCCTGTATCACACTTGTATATCAAATCTCCGAACTCATTGTGAAGTTTAAATGAGCTGTAAAATACAGACGTTCAGAACATAGTGACATTGTAGCACATGACCAAGGTGGATTTTAGCTAGTTGGATGGCATGTAAGCTAAGTAATATAGCAATGTTTCAAAGCTAATGTTCATCAGAATCCTTAGATATGCCCGCTTGACAACGAGAGAGATGGAACTAATGACTGGCCGTCGTTGGCCATCGGAACTATCCATTTAGAACAAACAACAACCTTTGTCCTGCAAGTTTAGAAGTTAGTTGATATGTGGCGGACAGAAGACCGTTTAAGTGATTAAAACATTTCCATTATAACAGGGAATGAACACAAGTGGCAACAGTGGAATAAGCGTCATAATGGACTCCACGCCGTTTGTGTTACCACCTCGACTCGCATTTATTTACTGTGAACTGAACACTGTGTCGTCCATTATCCCTTACATCTCTCTCTCTCTCTCTCTTTCTTTCTCTCTCTCTCTTTCTCTTTCTCTCTCTCTTTCTTTCTCTCTCTTTCTTTCTTTCTTTCTTCTCTCTCTCTCTCTCTTTCTTTCTTTCTTTCTTTCTTTCTCTCTCTATCTCTCTCTCTCTCCCTCTCTCTCTCTCTCTCTCTCTCTCTCTCTCTCTCTCTCTCCCCCTCTCTGCAGGACGCAGCGTTTCCTGTCGGGTCCGTTCTGTCCGAGTATCGAGGTGACGTCTCGCCTGTTCGTGGTGTCGCACGACGGCAAGCTGCTCTTCAGCGGCGGCCACTGGGACAACAGCCTGCGGGTCACCTCACTGGTCAAGGGCAAGACCACCGGCCAGCACATCAGACACATGGGTAACACACACACACACACACACACACACATATATACACACCACACACACACACACACACACACACACACACACTGGGACAACAGCCTGCGGGTCACCTCACTGGTCAAGGGCAAGACCACCGGCCAGCACATCAGACACATGGGTAACACACACACACTACACACACACACACACACACACACACACACACTCACATACACACACGCTACACACAC
>NC_085016.1:3941113-3948613 GCF_963854185.1 Sardina pilchardus
GTGCAAGGCGTGGAATGGCCATTTGTGATTCAGTAGATGTCCAGAGATTGTGTGTGTGTGTGTGTGTGTGTGTGTGTGTGTGTGTGTGTGTGTGTGTGTGTGTGTGTGTGTGTGTGTGTGTGTGTGTGTGTGTGTGTGTGTGTGTGTGTGTGTGTGTGTGTGTGTGTGTGTGTGTGTGTGTGAGAGCGAGCGAGAGAGGGAGAGATCACATGACATAAAAACACATTGTCCACACACACGCTCACACAGCCAGTTCCACTCATGTTTAGTGATGTAAATAATTGTTTGTTTGTTTGTTTGTTTGTTGTTTTGGTGCTAAGGAGGGCTCTATGGTGAGGCCTTGCTGCACACCACTGACCAGTAGAAACACACTCACATTTTAATGAAGTTGGAACCACATCTGCTTGATTTCGCATCAGCAAATTGTGTCCGTGAAGCAATATTTCATAACAAACACACACACACACACGACACACGCCTGCTAACAACAACGGTGTTATTGTTTTGTGTGTCTGGTGACACTTTTCTGCTCTACCTTTTTAGCCATCGAATGTTTTCTTTGCTCATTACTTGAAATGATCATTTATGTTTTTGTGTATGTGTGTGTGTGTGTGTGTGTTTGTGATTGTTTTGTTTTTATTTATGTAAGGAAGTCCGACAGGTTGCCTGGACTAGTCTGTAGGGCGGGCGAGGTCGTTAGTGGGCAATGCCCATATATGCAGTTCCTCCAGTGCCCAGGTCTCACCCACCCGCTTCCAACATAAAGGGGGGGCAGCAAAGGGCTTCAGCCATGTTACTGTATGCTAACCCCCCCCACCCCCTCCACGTGGTACATTCCAGCCTCGACCATAGTGGCTGACCAATACAATGTTTTCCTAGTCTTCCTGGTTAAGTCCATGGGGTGTCTTAAGAAGAGGGGGGTCCACCCCTCTCCTCTGCTTCCAGTCCTCCGCCCCAGTTAGCCGTGCTGTGTTCACGCCACAGCTGCGTTGCCCAGCAGGGGGAGCTGTTCTGCAGGGCTGTACTGAAGGGCATTTGGGGTTCTCCAATAGCTGTGTGTGCTCGAGGACACGCGTCCGTCTCTTGATGCTGATCACAAACGGTTAGACCAGTCACCAACTTCCTCCCTCCCTTTCTGCCTCTCTCTTTCTCCCCCGCCCTCCCTCTCTCCTCTCTCTCCCTCCTTTCTCGTCCTCCCTCTCTCTCCTTCTCTCTCTCCCCCTCTCTCTCTCGGGTCATGAGGAGGATTGATGTGGTCATCCTCTCTCCTCTTCTCAGTATAAATGGCGGCTCTCTAACGGTTCTCTGTAGAAATGCCAAAACCTGCGAGAGATCTGTGGAGTGACTGAGGGTTGTGATACCGTGGCCTGGCCAGTAGGCGGCGCTGTCCCAGAGAAGCTCAGTGATTGGTCAGTTAAGGGCCAGCTCTCTCAGTTGCCTCTGTGCATCCGCTGCCAGTCAGATGCACCCATGGCAACAGACACACGATAGCAGTAAACAAAGACGCACCTACAAAGTGTGATGGCGAACTTCAGTGTGTGTGTGTGTGTGTGTGTGTGTGTGTGTGTGCGTGCGTGCGCGTGTGTGCCTGCGTGAACCGTTGTGTCTTTTTGATTTTTGTTTGTTTTTATTCTGTGCTATGACTTAGAGAGATATTGCCGTCAGCAATATGTTCCACCACTGAGACGCAAACAGAGTGCCTTTATCCCAGCATGCATCAGCGCTTCCTGATGCAGAAACCCTTCCCTGTCTGTGACCTTTGCCCTCCATAAACTACAGCATTCCACTAAAAACAAACAAATGAAATGAAATGAAATGCTTCTTTTGGAAATCAAAGATCATCAAAGCTCTTGTCAGAGGCTGAATCTAACCAGAATCTATGTAACTCTGAAACTAGCTGCTTTAGATTTGACTTGTCACCAATGGATGTGAGTTTGTCAGTATGTGTGTGTGTGTGTGTGTGTGTGTGTGTGTGTGTGTGTGTGTGTATGTGTGCATATTTATAAATATGGTATGAAATGTACAGCATGATTTTATTTCTGTGTATTTGAATTGTATTTTTTTGCACTTTCCAGGTACTACCAATTGTTGAGATTGATTGATTGTTTTAAATGGCTTCTTGATCTGTAAAGACAAACAGCTTTGTATACACAGTAAGTGGAAATGAGAATTAAAGCCCTATTGAAGATCAGTGAGATTTGCCTGCCTTTCTATTCATTGCTCTTTTTCTTCATTGGTTTTAGTAGCCTAAGCAATAACTGGGTCTGTAATTAACCTTTTCACAATATGAACAATAGGTGGCAGCATTGTTTCTCGAACTTTATTGAGGAGGTCAAGGTCGTGTAAAGCAGAAATGAATAGGCCAACAGTTAAAAAAAAGAAAGAAAAAAGCTTTTTATTTGTTTGATTTTCTTTAGTCAAATACAAGACATAGGCCCACAACTTAAAACAAACATACATATACAAGGTTAGTCGAGACTGGTAAACAAACCTCATTCACTAAGTCAAAATCAATCAAAAACGGGGAAAAAAATATTATAACACCTTTAAAAGAAAATTACCTCTGCAATTAAATATATCTGAATGAACCTTAGAGATATTTGAAAGCATTCTACAGTCAGATGAATAAACTCGGGGATGTGGAGGAGATGTTTACTGAATGAGATAAGTTCCTAAACAATGTAGCCAACATTGTTATTTGTTTATTTGCATTCGATTTTAGCTGCCTTGACGACGCAACATCTGCATCTTCCAAGCGTGGCTCGACGCCCCGTGTGTTTCTCTCTCTCACACACACACACACACTTCGGAAGGAGCCTCAGCAGCCCCAATTAACATTAATCGTGTTAATTTAGTCGACCTACACCGCGAGGAATGGATGCTGCGCAGAGCGACGGAGGTAGGCCACGTGGCTCTATGGCCCGGTCTGGATCTATCCCGCGGAAAACGAGCACAGGTCGATCATTTCGGCAGGTAGGGCCTATGCGACCCCAGTGTTAAAAAGGTGCACTATGAGATCCTGTTTTGTGTCATATAGACTTTTAATAACCCGAAGAGGTTTGATGTACCCTTCAAAACGGTTTAAAGAGCCATTTAGGGATGCCATAGGGTATAGGCATATATGAAGCATGCAATATCTAGGCTATAGCCTAGGTTACATTTTCAAGAGTCATGAGGCTACCCCAAAACTCCCAGATTAATCATCGCAGTCCAGCTAATAGCACGCGCGCTCTTCCCCTCCGTAGACCACCAACGGGATCGCTCAGTTCCTGAAGAGCACCCCGCGTGAGCAGGCGGAGGTGGACTCGGAAGATGATGAGTTTGATGAGGATCATTATTTTCAAACGCTGGTCACGCGCGGGGCTGCGGTGAGTTAACAGGCCTACTAACAACACCGTGTATTCACTCCTGTGATTAACCTGTTGAAACAACTTATTTCTGATACATGTATTTAAGATAAATATTTCAAATAGCCTAAAATAGTATTTTGCCATCTGTATTTTAGTTTGTTGAAGGAAATGGCTTCGTATTTTTTTTTATCAAAATACTTTGTAAGTGTGTATTTTTGTTGTTTAAAAATACTGCCAAGTATTTGGGGAATCTCAGCTGATGGCATCAGGTGATGGGGTTTGGCTATCTAACACACAGGCCTACTGCACAGCCATAGCGAGCTACAGTATCATTAACCTCAACACCAACACCAACATCTACATCCAAGCTGGGTTTCAGGCTGCACACTGCGCAGATGCACAAATTAACAAAATAACTTGACTTTCTTTGGGTGGGCGTGCGCGACACAATGATTGGGTGGGCTTAGCTTGTATGGTAATCTCTATAGAGATCACATTCATAAACATTTGAGGTGCAGGGCCGGACTGACCTGTGGTTCGGGGCGGGCCTGTCGATGTGCACAACTGACCCATACACCCTAGCTGAGCAGGTTGGACTAGCGCCCTATATTGGGAGCAATATAGGGCGCTAATTGGGACATCACTAGTGCGTCCTCCTGTGGTCTTATCTGGAAATGCATGTAAGCATTTTCACACACATTTAGGCTCTACTCAACGTCTCTCCTCTGTCCTCGAACCTCGGTCCTCCGGCTCGTTCCCACTGATCTATAAAGAGCACTGGATAGGCTCTCCCATTGTTGCCAACACTCACTCTAGATCCGGCCCACATCCACCACCCACCACTCACCCCAGATCCGGCCCACACTCACCACTCACCCCAGATCCGGCCCACACTCACCACTCACCCCAGATCCGGCCCACACTCACCACTCACCCCAGATCCGGCCCACACTCACCACACTCACCCCAGATCCGGCCCACACTCACCACTCACCCCAGATCCAGATGGCCTCTCCTCCGGTCGTCAGTAGCGACCTCTCCTCTAGTCGTCAGCAGACTTCCAGGGCACCCGCCTCAGTGGATGTGACTCACCTGTCATACACCACCCTGACACACACCTGTGGGATTGTGGAGGGTGGGGCATACCACTGAAGGCTGCTGGCGTTAGAAGCACTGCATAACGCTCCGGACAGCGGGTGGGGATGAAGCGTGTTCTTATATGTCTGTCACATGACCATGCTCCGTTGAAATGGATTGGAAGATGAGAACATGACCAGTTTCCTAATAAGGGCATACCTCCAAAAGTGAAAAACTAAAGAGACAGCCGCACACTGACTGTACACTGTTCTATAAGCTCCCAGAGTGGTTTAATAAGCGGCATCGCTTTGACCAGAGGTCCTCATCAGGTCCTCCTGTTGAAACGTTGTAGCTTGTTAAACCACTCTGGGGGCATATAGTATTTCTTTATTTTATCATGTGTTGGCTCAGCCGGACCCAGCACCTGTTTCATTTTCTGAAGATGTTTGTGCACTTTCTTGTATGTGTGTGTGTGTGTGCGTGTGTGTGTGTGTAGATGTGCATGCACTTTCTTTCAGTGCATACCTCCAAAAGTAGCAAATTGTTACAGTGTTTCTTTAAAGCAATACAGTGTCTATCCATCTGTGTTGTGTGTGTGTGTGTGTGTGTGTGTGTGTGTGTGTGTGTGTGTGTGTGTGTGTGTGTGTGTGTGTGTGTGTGTGTGTGTGTGTGTGTGTGTGTGTGTGTGTGAGTGAGTGAGTGAATGTGTGTGTGAGTGTGATTTTAATGCACTGAGGAAGAGAACACACGGCGCGACGGCTACATCTCAAGCGCCATGAGACGTGTGTAGCGTTTAGGCTCTATAAGTGAAATAATAAATTAGAAATAAATAAGAATCTTGGAAATCTTGCTCTGTCTCTAAATGGCCTGACCTATCTCCACAGAGGGGTGTTCTGACTGTCCATCTCAAAGACTGCAAGGATTTCAAGAGCTGTATCCTTCACTGAGCCCTTCTCTATGATTGAATGACAGGGGTCAATCTCTAATCAGATGGGTGACTTACACACCAGAGTTTGTGTGTCTGTGAGTGTGTGTGTATTAGCAAGAGAGAGAGAGTGTGTAGTATATGTATGTTAAAGGGTGAGAGAACCTATACTCCACACATCCGTGTGTGTGTGCATGTGTGTGTGTGTGTGTGTGTGTGTGGTCCTGAGCTTGCGATCTGCCCAGTGTCTGTGAAGAAGGGCACTCAGAGCTTTGTGAGGGTGAGTGTGGGGGGTAAGGTCAAGTGTACCCGCCTGCAGCCCTATAAGGACCACAAGGCCAGCGACAACAAGGTGGCCATCGTCTTCAACGAGTGGAAGTACTTCTCCATACGGGTGAGGAGACTCACACAGACACACTAGCGCACACACACACTACACATACACAAGCGCTTGTACGCACACACACACACACGCACACACAAGCACGTGCGCACACACACACACACACACACACAAGCACGTGCGCGCACACACACACACACATACACAAGCACTTGTATGCACACACACACACACACACACACACACAAGCGCGCGCATACACACACACACACAAGCACACATGCACACACACACAAGCGCACACGCGCACACCCACACACACACGTAGCCCACACATACACGCATGCACATGAATGACCACTCCCTGTCTGGACTTCAGGTTGCAAATCACTAAATGGAACGGGACCTAATTACCTAATTATCAGACATGCTTTATCACTACACACCTACCAGACCTCTCGGGTCTCAGGAGCAAAAATGGCACTTTATTTTCTGGTTTTGCTCTATAGATAATAATTTGTGTGTGAAATGCGCTCTATAAATAATGATGTGTGTGTGAAATGCGCTCTATAAATGATGTGTGTGTGTGTGTGTTTGTGTGAAATGCGCTCTATAAATGATGATTTGCGTGTTTTAAATGCGCTCTATAAATGATAATGTGTGTGTGAAATGCGCTCTCTAAATGATAATGTGTGTGTGAAATGCGCTCTATAAATAATGATATGTGTGTGAAATGCGCTCTCTAAATGATGTGTGTGTGTGAAACGCGCTCTATAAATTATAATGTGTGTGTGTGTGTGTGTGTGAAATGCGCTCTATAAATGATGATGTGTGTGAAATGCGCTCTATAAATGATAATGATGTGTGTGTGAAATGCGCTCTATAAATAATGATGTGTGTGAAATGCGGCCTATGAATAATGATGTGTGTGTGTGAAATGTGCTCTATAAATGATGTGTGTGTGTGTGTGTGAAATGCGCTCTATAAATGATGATGTGTGTGAAATGCGCTCTATAAATGATATTGATGTGTGTGTGAAATGCGCTCTATAAATGATAATGATGTGTGTGTGAAATGCGCTCTATAAATGATAATGATGTGTGTGTGAAATGCGCTCTATAAATGATAATGATGTGTGTGTGAAATGCGCTCTATAAATGATGATGTGTGTGAAATGCGCTCTATAAATGATGATGTGTGTGTGAAATGCGCTCTATAAATGATGTGTGTGTGTGAAACGCGCTCTATAAATTATAATGTGTGTGTGTGTGAAATGCCCTCTATAAATGATGATGTGTGTGAAATGCGCTCTATAAATGATAATGATGTGTGTGTGAAATGCGCTCTATAAATAATGATGTGTGTGTGAAATGCGGTCTATGAATAATGATGTGTGTGTGTGAAATGCGCTCTATAAATGATGTGTGTGTGTGTGTGTGTGAAATGCGCTCTATAAATAATGATGTGTGTGTGAAATGCGCTCTCTAAATGATAATGTGTGTGAAATGTGCTCTATAAATAATGATGTGTGTGAAATGCACTCTATAAATAATGATGTGTGTGAAATGCGCTCTATAAATGATTATGATGTGTGTGTGAAATGCGCTCTATAAATGATATTGATGTGTGTGTGAAATGCGCTCTATAAATGATAATGATGTGTGTGTGAAATGCGCTCTATAAATGATTATGATGTGTGTGTGAAATGCGCTCTATAAATGATAATGATGTGTGTGTGAAATGCGCTCTATAAATGATGATGTGTGTGTGTGAAATGCGCTCTATAAATGATAATGTGTGTGTGA
>NC_085016.1:3953613-3958613 GCF_963854185.1 Sardina pilchardus
AGCCCAGCACCAGCAGCCCTCTCTGGGCCGGCGCCCTCCAGCCCCCTGGGCTCCTTCTGGGGCAAGCTGATGGGCACAGGGGGCACTGCGGAGCCCGCCGAGGACGTGTCCGCCGCCCCATCTGCCCCATCTGCCCCGGGGTGGCTGAATCTGCCCTGGTCGAGTTCTCCTGCCCAGCCTGCGGCGTCGTCGTCGTCAGCGCCGGCCCCCCCGCCCCACGCGCGGGCGGCTGGCCCGTCGTCAGGGGCGACGGAGGACGACCCGACGGAGATGTGGCTGCGCGCCCCCGCCAGCATCCCCAGCCTGAGCTCCGTGCTGTCCGACAAGGACCTGGAGCCAATCAGAAGCAGCCTTGCGTTCAGCCCGCCCCCCCTCTCCTCCTCCGCCTCCTTCGCCGCCGCCGATCTCTCCCCGCAGGAAGCTGCCTCTGGATGGCGCCGTCACAAACCTGGACGGGACAAGCTGAAGACCATGGAGGGGAGCAGCACCCCGTACCGCAGATAACACACAACTCACAACCACACAGGACGGGATGGGAGTATTTTTTATCTACTGCGATGTTCTTTATCAGTCTGTCTTCTCATTTCCACCCATTCAAACGAAAATAAATGAATATTCTGAACATAATTGTTTGTCTGAGTCATATTTTTTTCTTCTATTCTGTATAATTTTCTTCATTAAGTCAAATGCTTTTGGATTTCAGAGCATTTTTGTGCGTGTGAGAGAGTGTGTGTGTGTGTGTGTGTGTGTGTGTGTGTGTGTGTGTGTGAGAGAGAGAGAGAGAGAGAGAGAGAGGGCAGTTTTTGCTTCTAATACTATTTTTACAGTGTAATTCGCTATGGCTGGCTGGATCCAAGGATCAGCGGCAGGTCTCTAGGGTCCATTTGCAGACATTAATTCAGATCTTTGCGGGATCCTCATAGCCCACTCCGGGGCCCTAAAAAGCCACAAATCTTTGCCCATTCTTGTAGTCTCGTCTCGGTTTGTAACACAAGGTCTTATGATGGAAAATATCTGATGTTGGGACGGGCATTTACGGTCATTGTCAGCTCAGCCGCTGCCTCCGTGGCTGCCAGAAGCAGTTTGGTGAAGCGGAACGATTTCTGTGGTTCCTGTTTGGACGGCGGACATGTACGAGAGTCGGAACGGTCCCCTGATCGGTGAGTGTTCTTGTTCTTATCATTTTCAGACATTCGTTAAATGAGACCCAAACCGCTGATATTCGGCGCTCCCTATTTTTCAAAGTCATAACGTTTTAGTTGGTCTACCCAGAATTCTTTAAACCCCCTCTCACCGTGGGACCGGTCCCCAAACAGCCCATAGTCTGACTAAAGACGGTCATTACGCGGTGCGAAGGAGTCAAAACACAATTTTACAGATCCGTGTGGCTTCTGAACGCATTCCTTCAAGATGAGTTTTCTGAATTTCCGAAATAACTTGGTTGAACTTGAACGACCTGCCACCACTAAATAGCGTAGGCGGTAGCCACTTCGACTGTCAGCAACACACGGTACAAGCACTGCTACCGCGCCGGAATGGTGTTGTTAAAGTGTACACATGTCTGATCGGTAATTGTCCGATACCACGGCAGAACTTTTTAACGTGTGCTCGCTCTGCAGGATCGGGTCTGCCGTGATATAGCCCTCCCCGCCGATATGGAGCACGCTGGTATTGGCGAGGCAGCTGTGTCGGAGCAGTCCTGGGTGCCCGTGCAGGTGGAGAACAGCGAGCTCCTGGCCAAAGCCTGGTTCGGGGACACTCGGTACCGGGTCCTGCTGAGCGACCTGAACTGTGTATGGGAAGAGGAGATGCAGGCAGAGGCCATCGGAGACAGAGCCAAGGTTGTCACACACACGCACACACCAAAGTCCCTAACGTCTCTGACGACTGTTTAGTTCACACATAGAAGCTCTTCTTTACTCAGATGCTTCCTCCAACTCCACTCTTCCTCTTCCTCCAACTCTTCCTCCTGCCCAACTGTTCCGTTCCCCCCTCCTCTTATCCTGCAGTTTGCCATCTTTGTTTGTCTCACATCATGTCTGGCATTCTAGCGTAGGCTAACTAATCCCCAGCTTTTAACCAGAGCCATATAGATACATGATAGATATGTATCTATGGCTCTGCTTTTAACCTGTTGAGGGGTAGCTACGGTCACATTCACAAATGTGATTAGAATGTTCGGTGAACTGAGAGTTCCGCATTATGATGAGACAATTACCCTCCGAGATTTTCCCCACAGACTGTATACAGAACACTGAAACTATAGATCGTTTGCATTGAATTCTAGAAGGAACTTGGAAAATAATTCACTCCTCAACAAGGAGAACCGCTCATGTCCCTGTTGTGTTGTGGTACAACGAGCTGCTTGTGTGCCTGCCTCACTGCTGTGTTGTGGTGTGATAACGGGTAATTTGATCTCGTCTCAAGGAGCTGTGGCCACAGACCACATAGCCCACATCGTAATCCTGACAAACATCATGCAGGCCAATAGCTAAATATGGCAGATGGAAACATGCCTAAAGGATGGGAAATGATTTAATAGCCTACTTTCTGTCTGCTCCCTCCATCCCTCTCTTTCCCTCCCTCCATCTCTCTCCCTCTTCATCCCTCTCTCTCAATTCAAGTTTTAATTCAAAGAGCTTTATTGGCATGACGGTAAAGTTAATATTGTCAAAGAAAATGATGTGTAAGACAACAAAATCACAGCAAAAGACAATGTGTATATAAACCCCTCCTCCTTCCTCCCTCTCTCTCTCTCTCCCCCTCTCCCTTCCTCATTTCCCCATCTTCCTCCCTTTCTCTCTCCCTCCTTCCCTCTCTTCCTCCCTCACTCCCCTCTCTCTCTCTCCCCCATCTTCCTCCCTCCCTCACTCCCCTCTCTCCCTCTATCTCCCCCCCCCTCACTCCCCTCTCTCCCTCTCTCTCTCCCCCATCTTCCTCCCTCTCTCTCTCTCCGTCTTTCCCTTTCTTCCTCCCTCACTCCCCTCTCTCTACCTCTTTCCCTCTCTCTCTCCCTCGCTCTCTCAGGAGCTGAATAAGCGTCTGCGAGCGCCGGTCCAGGCCTTCTTCTCCCACCTGCGGCGCGTGGCACAGCCTCACCTCTCCGGCCAGGCTGGACATCACCATGACGACGTGGAGGCGCATCTCTCCCTCCTGCGCCATGACGACCGCCTCACGGTCCGGCTCAAGAGCGAGCTGGCGGGGGTGCCGTTCCACTGGGAGTTCCGACTCAGGCCCGCCCCTGTTACAATGGTACAGTCCAGATAGCCTCTGCACTGTTACAGTGGTACGGTCCAGATAGCGTCTGCACTGTTACAGTGGTACGGTCTAGATAGCGTCTGCACTGTTACAGTGGTACGGTCCAGTTAGCGTCTGCACTGTTACAGTGGTACGGTCCAGGTAGCGTCTGCACTGTTTCAGTGGTACGGTCCAGATAGCCTCTGGACTGTTACAGTGGTACGGTCCAGATAGCCTCTGCAGTGTTACAGTGGTACGTTCCAGATAGCCTCTGCAGTGTTACAGTGGTACGTTCCAGATAGCCTCTGCAGTGTTACAGTGGTACGTTCCAGATAGCCTCTGCACTGTTACCGTGGTACGGTCCAGATAGCCTCTGCACTGTTACAGTGGTACGGTCCAGATAGCCTCTGCACTGTTACAGTGGTACGGTCCAGATAGCGTCTGAGAGAAACACATAGGTGTTATCTTGTGCCATATATGATGTGAATTTCCCCTTGGGGATCAATAAAGTATCTATCTATGTGAATGGATATGAAGAGGAAATCAACTATAGGAGGCAGATAGAATGGACTGTAGGCCACAGATGGCCCTTCAGCCAGCACAGTTATTTCCGCTGGAGCATCAGTAACAACGTCTTCTGTTATCTTCGGCTCCTTTTGGGTTCTCTCTGACGCTAAATATCTTGGTTGTGCCCAACCGGGCAACTCTTTATTAAACTGTGACACACGCATAAATCCCTCAGCATTTTAACAAGCTTGTTCACTTGGTGTAAAACCCACCCAACCGGGTCCATGTTGCAGGCACGCTGAAACAGTAGCTGTTGCAACACAGGTGACGCTCCATCAGAAATGTTTGTGCTGGCTGAGAAGCCTTCCAGGACATGCGTGGCATACAGGCGACTGGGCCAGCAACACTAGGCTGTACAGTACATAACTGTGTCATGTCACATATTGCCATCGGTTATTAAAACTGATATATATTCCAGAGCTGCCATAGACTTGCTTGAGTCGTTTTCTCTTTGTTGTATTGTTTGTTTGCTTGTTTGTCTGTTTGTTGTATTTCAAAATAGTACGTAAAGTGACCTGGGGTTTGAGAAAGGCACTATATGAATTAAACTCATTGTTATTATTATTATTATTAATATTATTATTATTAACACTTATTATTATTATTATTTTCTGCTCTCCCACTGACACGCTGCTTTGTGTGTGTATGTTTGTGTGCATGTGTGTGTGTGTGTGTGTGTGCGTGTGTGTGTGTGTGTGTGCAGGTGTGCAGGCAGCTAGTGCGCCCTCTGCTGACCATCACACAGGTACTGCAGAGGCAGGTGCAGGAGCTCACTGGGCTGCTGGTCAGGAAGGACGCCGAGATACTGGACTACAAGGAGAACGGAGCCGTGCTGACCAGAGGTACACACACACACACACACACACACACACACACACACACACACACACACACACACACACACACACACACTCATAGACACAGACATCTGAAGCAGAGATACTGGACTACAAGGAGAACGGAGCCGTGCTGACCAGAGGTACACACACACACACACACACACACACACACACACACACACACACACACACACACACACACACACACACTCATAGACACAGACATCTGAAGCAGAGATACTGGACTACAAGGAGAACGGAGCCGTGCTCACCAGAGGTACACACACACACACACACACACACACACACACACACAGACATCTGAAGCAGAGATACTGGACTACAAGGAGAACGGAG
>NC_085016.1:3966113-3973613 GCF_963854185.1 Sardina pilchardus
TGTCTCTGTGTGTCTCTGTGTGTCTCTGTGTGTCTCTGTGTGTGTCTGTGTGTCTGTCTGTGTGTGGTAATGCAGTTGTCGGAGGGGGAGTGTGTGTGTAGAGTAATGCAGTTGTCCGGAGGGGGAGTGTGTGTGTGTGTATGTAGTTGTCCGGAGGGGGAGTGTGTGTGTGTGTGTGTAGAGTAATGCAGTTGTCCGGAGGGGGAGTGTGTGTGTGTGTGTGTAGAGTAATGCAGTTGTCCGGAGGGGGAGTGTGTGTGTAGAGTAATGCAGTTGTCCGGAGGGGGAGTGTGTGTGTAGAGTAATGCAGTTGTCCGGAGGGGGAGTGTGTGTGTGTGTGTGTGTAGAGTAATGCAGTTGTCCGGAGGGGGAGTGTGTGTGTGTGTGTGTGTAGAGTAATGCAGTTGTCCGGAGGGGGAGTGTGTGTGTGTGTGTGTGTAGAGTAATGCAGGTGTCCGGAGGGGGAGTGTGTGTGTGTGTGTGTGTAGAGTAATGCAGGTGTCCGGAGGGGGAGTGTGTGTGTGTGTGTGTAGAGTAATGCAGGTGTCCGGAGGGGGAGTGTGTGTGTGTGTGTGTGTAGAGTAATGCAGGTGTCCGGAGGGGGAGTGTGTGTGTGTGTGTGTGTAGAGTAATGCAGTTGTCCGGAGGGGGAGTGTGTGTGTGTGTGTGTAGAGTAATGCAGGTGTCCGGAGGGGGAGTGTGTGTGTGTGTGTGTGTAGAGTAATGCAGGTGTCCGGAGGGGGAGTGTGTGTGTGTGTGTGTAGAGTAATGCAGTTGTCCGGAGGGGGAGTGTGTGTGTGTGTGTGTAGAGTAATGCAGGTGTCCGGAGGGGGAGTGTGTGTGTGTGTGTGTGTAGAGTAATGCAGGTGTCCGGAGGGGGAGTGTGTGTGTGTGTGTGTAGAGTAATGCAGTTGTCCGGAGGGGGAGTGTGTGTGTGTGTGTAGAGTAATGCAGTTGTCCGGAGGGGGAGTGTGTGTGTGTGTGTGTGTGTGTAGAGTAATGCAGGTGTCCGGAGGGGGAGTGCGCTGCACGAGTGTCCGCCTCCTAGTTGTCCCTGTCAAGGTTGCCATGGTGGTCCTGGACACCTCAACAGGCAGAAGCTGTTTGAAACGAGGTCCATCCTCAGCTAGTTTTAGAATACACACACACTCTGTGTAAGTGTGTTGTGTGTTTGCTTTTGAGGGAAGACCAAAGGTGTTTTAAAAGGTTAGAATGTCTAAGAGTCAGAGCTATTTCTCTACCTTAGTTGTGTTTTTTTTTTATTATTATTTCACATAATAGCAATGTGTTTAACATGAATAGACCTTTAGCTTCATGAACAAACGTTTATGTACTGTTAAGAATAACGTTTTTTTTTTTTTCATTTATAAGCAAGAACCCTCAGAGTACACAGATCTTGTGTAAGAATGAGCTTGGGCTCCTATAGACAACCGTGAGTGTGTGTGTGTGTGTGTGTGTGTGTGTGTGTGTGTGTGTGTGTTAGTAGAGTTTACAGCTGGACTCTTCCTCCACTCTTCTCTAGGAGAGATGGTAAACTGTGCGTGTGTGAATAAGCGTGTGTTCATGCATCATGTCTTCAACCAGGTGTGTGTGTGTGGAGATATGATGGTGTGTGTGTGTGTGTGTGTGTGTGTGTGTGTGTGTGTGCAGATGTTCTTGTGTGTGGAGATATGATGGTGTGTGTGTGTGTGGGGAGATGTAATAGTGTGTGTGTGTGCATGTTGTGAGCGTAGGCCAGTGAAATATTAACAGGGGACAGAGGCCTTATCTCACCCGAGTGAGGAATTTACACCCAGAGTGATGCCTCCATAAAAACCCTGGAATAGAATTCCCCTCAAGCACCTCCTTTTGCACGTCTTGCTCTCACACACACACACACACACACACACACACACACACACACACACACACCTCTCTCACATTAAACATATTCTCTCTCTCTTTTACTCGCACACACACACACACACACCTCTCTCATATTAAACATCTCTCTCTCTCTCTCTCTCACACACACACACACACACACACACACACATACAGACACACACACACACACACACTCTTTCCCTCCTCCTCCTTCTCTCACTCCTCTGTTCACCCTTCTACTTCCTTGGTCATGTGTGTATGTCTGTGTGGAGCCCAAGTGAGAAACAGGGTGTGTCTGAATGTTTTTATTCTCTGGTGTGTGTGGGTGTGCGTGTGCGTTTGTGTGTGTTTTCACCATGTTGTTGGGTTTCAGATTCCTTGAAATATTTTCGATGGTGAGTTTGAGACGAAAACAAATTCTGATTCATGCAGAAATCCTCTTTCTTTGTTGTCTGTTATTTTAAGTCGACCACCAAAAAAACAAATATACCACGACCACGATATTCACCAAGACACAAATAGTTGTCAGGAATTATCTGAAATATTCAGCTGCATCAGTAACTTTTTAGCCGTTTTAATGATTTATTGGTCTTGTTATGATCTTAGTTTTAGATATGTATGAATCATCTTACCAGACAATTCCATTCGTCTCCCACCATATGATATCAACATAACAGCTGTTACCTCCAAAATAAGACAGGTCATACTCTTGATTGGGTACGTTAAGCCTTGATACCTTGCGTAAAAAAATGAGCATCATCTTAATCTTCAGTACAGTACAACACACACTCTCACACACACACACACACACACACACACACACACACACACACACACACACACCCGCACACTGAAGTTCCATCTAGCCAGTATAAAAGACTCAGAATCAGAGTCCGCTTGATTGGCCAGGTTTGTGTAAACAAACAAGGAATTTGACTCCGGTTAGTCTTTGCTCTCAAAGGTCAACAACACTCAACAATAACATAAAGAGAATAAGCATACAGATAAAATGGAATAGAATAAAGATATGGTGAACAAGCATCCAGCGCATTGATCTCTTGAACATGTGATGTCTGAAGTGTCCTGTTGAAAGCCAGGCTTCAGCAGCGTGATGGATGTGTGGAGTGGGGCTGGGCTGGGCTGGGCTGGGCTGGGCTGGGCGTGGCAGGGGTTAGCTGGGTGGAGGTGGGGGGGTGTGGAGCCTGCTGGGCTGGCCACTGTCTGTAATTGAGCCCCAGGCCTGGAGGCCTCAGTAATCACCCTTAACCAACAGGCATGAAACGGCCTAATAACCATCCCTCTGTCCCAGGGAGACGGAGAGAGAGAGGGAGAGGGAGAGCGAGAGAGTGGTAGAGGAATAGATGGATGAAGTGACATATTCCCTTTCCTACCCTCTTCTTCCTCTATCGCTTTCGCTCTCTCTCCCTCTCTGTAAACTCCTCTCTACCTTGCTCTCTCCTCCTGTAAACTTCTCTCTCTTTCTCTGTAAACTTCCCTCTCTCTCTCTCTCTCTCTCTCTCTCTCTCTCTCTCTCTCTCTCTCTCTTTCTCTGTAAACTTCCCTCTCTCCTTCTCTCTCTGTTAACTTCCCTCTCTCTCCCTCTCCTCTTATTGAGCCTGCTTTCCGCAGGCCCAATCCCTTCCTCTGTAATTAGGTCTGCTGTGGCTCTGTCGTGTGTGTGTGTACAGTGTGTGTGTGTGTGTGTGTGTGTGTGTGTGTGTGTGTTGTGGCTGCCTGGTTGCTTTGAAGCCAGTTTGGCCGGGTAGGGCAGCAGTGGCGTCCCACAAGTGACACTGGCCTGCAGTATTCAAGAGACGCCGCGATGAGGGGAACAGAGATGGAGAGAGAGAGAGAGAGGGAGAGAGAGAGAGAGAGAGAGAGAGAGAGAGAGGGAGATGGAGAGGAAGGGTGGATGGATGGATGGAGAGGGGAAAAGAGAGAAAATGAAGGGGAGAGTAAAAGAGAGTGATGAGAGATGAAAAAGAGAGGGAGAGAGAGAGAGGGAGGAAGGGAGGGCAAAAGAGAGACATCAGTGAGAGTGGAGACAGATTTATGGAGCGGTGTAAAGTGAAGCTCTTTCTGAAGTTTATTCAGAAACGCTGCTTGAAGACCTCACCTGCCTCTGTTTGCTTTTCTTAACTCTGTGTGTGTGTGTGTGTGTGTGTGTGTGTGCGTGCGCCCACATCTTCTTGGAAAGAGAGACGTTTGCCAGTCAAAGAGAGCCGGATTGTTTCCTCTGATGACAGATGAGTCTGTTACTGTGTCTTCATTTTTTTCTGGTGCGTGTGTGTGTGTGTGTGTGTGTGTGTGTGTGTGTGTGTGTGTGTGTGTGTGTACACACGTGTGTATCAGCTACACTTTTACTCTGTCACATTAACACTGTAACAGTTTCAGCTCTTTGAGCTTCTGTGTGAGTGAGTGTGTAGACAGCACTATTTACTCTGAGCAGTCTCTAGCCATAGATGTGACATAGGTGTGTGTGTGTGTGTGTGTGAGCGCGCGCGCAGCTTAGTTTTCTGACATAGATGTGACATTGAGCAACGCACTGAAACATGGTAACTCGTCTGGTAGATGTGACATTGAACACACACACACACACACACACACACACACAGTAATTGCTAACTCGTCTGGTAGCTGTGATCAGGTAATTGAGAACATGCTTGGAGTTCCAGTTCAGCTTTTGGTAGGTGATTTGATTCAACACAGTGCCAATCCAACACAACCCCACTCCTCTATGGCCCTCCCATGTAATGCCCTCTCCCCCAGATCACCCGGGAGCAGCTTCTACATACAATACGGTAACGTCCCTGCTGTCGACTGAGTCCCATGTTCAGGGCATGATTTTTAGCTTTGCTTTAGAGAACCATTTACCACAGAGCCATAAAGTGAGATACGAGTCTCTGGCCGGTCGTACCGTGCTGGACTTCTCAGGAGAGAAATGCTGGCCACAGAAAGGCTGCCTCAGGTGTTATTCGATGTCAAAGTGACGTCCAAATGAAAGGGGGGGGGGGGGGGTCAGTGGAATGCTAACTCTAGGTGGTCATCTATTAGTCCCAGGGCCTGCCATAAGGGGTGCCTTTTCAAAACATACTGTAGCCTACCCAGTCGCTTGTGTCTATGTGATCTAGAATCTTCCATGAGGTGCCTTAAGCCCAATTCACACCAAAGATTCCCGACGCGACGAAACTGAGTTGTAGCGGTGTGAATTAGAAGTTGCACATAGTTGCAAGCCGTTGCAAGCTGTCGCAGAGCATTAAACACGTTGAGTCGCATTCGCAAGGTTTTAGAACGTTGCGGCTCGTCTCGTCACGTCTCGTCACGTCACGTCAGGAATCTTTGGTCTGGACCCTACTTTATGGATCGGCTCCCTAAGTGACTGAATGATCTAGAATCTTCCGTGAGGTGCACTATGGGTCCGTTGTGTGAGCGATCTAGAATCTTCCGGTGGGTGCATTGTGGGTTTGGAGATGGGGAAGGAAGCCGAGGGCAGTGTTTGGGGTAAATAAGGGATGGGTGACCCCGCACTGGCCACACAACAACAACAACAACAACAAAAGCAAACCCCAGTGACACCTCACATGTTTGCATGCTAATAATAGGAAAGCTAACGCACACACACACACAAACACACACACACACACACACATACACACACACACTTCTTGCTGGTTCTTCTCTCTCCACATTTACAGGCCAATACCTGGAAATGCAACAGGAAGACCACAGATCCTTCATCACACACGCATGCACACACACTGGCAAATACTTGCATACACGCACACATACACGCTTACTCACTCACTCACCCACTCACCCACTCACTCTCAAGCATGATATCCAGGTCAAGTAACGTGTGTGTGTGTGTGTGTGTGTGTGTGTGTGTGTGTGTTTGTTTCTCTCGCTCAGTGGGACTTTGGTCTGCCATAAACTTGACCATGTGAATGCAACACAGAAGGAATTTTCCAGAACAACACGGGGGCAGTTGAGCCGGGCACGGGCAAGAGAGTCTTTGTAGCGAAGTGTGTTTTTCCATCCCATCTGAAAGCTGAACTGCAGGCCACCGATAGCAGGAGACGCTTGAAAAAGCACCTCGTTGTGTGTCGTGTGTGTGTGTGTGTGTGTGTGTGTGTAGACGCTGCCCCAGATGAGAGCTGTGCAGGAGTGTGTGGCCTTCAGCCCTGAGCTGCAGGAGCTCTACGCGGCCGTGAGCACCCAAGATGGCCGCCGCAAACGCCGCCGCTCCAGCTCCGGCTCCAGCTCCGCTAACGACACACACGCTTGAAAAAGCCACCTCGTTGTGTGTGTGTGTGTGTGTGTGTGTGTGTGTGTGTGTGTGTGTGTGTGTGTGTGTGTGTGTGTGTGTGTGTGTGTGTGTGTGTGTGTGTGTGTGTGTGTGTGTGTGTGTGTGTGTGTGTGTAGACGCTGCCCAGCTCCAGCTCCAGCTCCGCTAACGACACACACGCTTGAAAAGCCACCTCGTTGTGTGTGTGTGTGTGTGTGTGTGTGTGTGTGTGTGTGTGTGTGTGTGTAGACGCTGCCGCTCCAGCTCCAGCTCCGCTAACGACACACACGCTTGAAAAAGCACCTCGTTGGGTGTCGTGTGTGTGTGTGTGTGTGTGTGTGTGTGTAGACACTGCCCAGCTCCAGCTCCAGCTCCGCTAACGACACACACGCTTGAAAAAGCACCTCGTTGGGTTGAGTTGGGGAGCAGAACTACGCAGATGAGTCCTGAACTCGCCTCCATCTGCAACGCTCGCTAGTAGAACGGCCCCAACGCAGGGGTCAGTCAGTGACCCCAGGAAGTGATTGTTGGCCGCAGGAAGGACAGATTGAAGATAGAAGGGGCGAGAAAAATGGACAGATGAAAAACTGAGAGGAAGAGAATGAGTTAGAATGAGAGAGAAGTGTTTTTCCCTTGGCGGATGTTGATTCTCCTTTCTCTCTCTATTTCTTTCTCTCTCTTTTCTTTCTCTCCCCCCTTCCCTCTCTCGCTCTCTTTTCTCCTTCTATCCCCCCCCCTCTCCCTCTCCGTCTCCTTATCCACACATTGCTTGCTCTGTGCCCAAAGAGGAACTCTATGTTGACCAGAGCATGCCTTTATGTTTATGGTTTGAGAGTAAACAAATAATAAAAATAGGTTTGAGCAAATGTTGAAACCGGAGCCGGGTATTCAGGAGCCTGCAGAGAGAGAGAGACCACCAATTTCTCCTGGTCAATATTTGGAGAGCTAATTTGGAGAGTTTGTCCTCTTTCAGGAGGGAAAAAAAAGAGTGTGTTTGTGTGCGTGTGTGTGCTTGCTTGTGGGCCTGTTGCGTAAAGTGTGTGTGAGTGTGTCCATTCGGGCTCATTCATCAACAGGTCATATGTTGCGCAGGTATGCCTGTGTGTGTGTGTGTGTGTGTGTGTGTGTGTGTGTGTGTGTGCATAAATGCCCTGTATATGGTGAGGAGGTGCGTGCTTAGTGCAGCCACTCTGTCTGTGCTGAGAGGGGAGGGAGTTCAAAAGAGAACAAGACCCTCTCCTCTCCTCCTCTCTTCTCCTCTCCTCTCCTCTCCTCTCCTCTCCTCCTCTCCTCTCTTCTCCTGTCCTCTCCTCTCCTCTCCTCTCATCCTCCCCTCTCCACACACACTC
>NC_085016.1:3976113-4003613 GCF_963854185.1 Sardina pilchardus
TAACTTCTGGGAAAAACCTCTAAGTAGACAAAACATTTGTAAATAGATTATAGCAACAACAACACTGGTAGAACACCTTAAAAACAAACAGAAGCATTTCCATTCTGAGTAAATACAGTATTAACAAGAATATTGCTTAGCAGCTTTGAGCTTTAAAAAGATGATTCATTGAGAGGTTAAGAGGGTTGTGTCTAAAGCCTTTATTTCTCCTTAACGGCTGCTGCTGGTAACCTGTTCATGCTTTGATGTACTTCTGAAGTGCAAAGTCACGCTGTTATGTGCTTGGAGGCTCTTTTGTCTTTTGCTTCTTTAAAGCAACACTAAAGAGGTTTTTTGTACCTTGAAATAATGTTTCCAAAATCATTTCAGTGGTTCATGAACTCGTAACAGGGTGAACGGCACTTCTGCACTCACTTTGCGGCCCTCTGTTGGCTATAACCGCACTATATTAGTTTACCAGATCGGGTAGCGGATTTGTAGTACGATGGACTGAGACATAAGAAACTACAAATTCGACTTGCTTCCGTGTCGCAATACATCATACTTCCATAAAGTCATGCAGCATAACTCTTGCCTGTGTCTGTGGACATCGTTATTTGCTGGATAAACAAATAGCGTGTGTGAGACGGAGGAAAAGTTCTGTAGTGTTGCTTTAGTTCTAGTTAATGTGGAACCATATAGTTCTCCCCCTTATGGAAGAAAAGTGCTTTAGTGTTGCTTTAGTTCTAGTTTATGTGGAACCATATACTGTAGTTTCTCCCCTTATGGAAGAAAAGTTCTTTAGTGTTGCTTTAGTTCTAGTTAATGTGGAACCATATAGTTCTCCCCCTTATGGAAGAAAAGTTCTTTAGTGTTGCTTTAGTTCTAGTTTATGTGGAACCATATAGTTCTCCCCCTTATGGTTCCCTGCCTGTCTGTTCTCTCTCCTCAGACCAGAGCCTCACACCAAGCCTGGAGGTACGGAACCCTGGAGAACCAGGCCGCCAAGGAGCCAGTGGAGAACCTCAGAAGGCAGAGAGTGAGCAGGTTAGAACCACCGGTTCCACACTTCTCTCCAGAACCTCTATCTCCTCGGGCCGCAGCGTTCCGAGGGGGCTGTTCTCTCTGTGTTTGTCCAGTCCGAGTCCAACTTCAGTAGAACTTCAAAAGTTCTACCTGAAGACATATAGACTCTGGACGGTAGCTCCGGATTGGACCAGGTGCTTCAGTGGTGCTGATCCGCTGGGCTGTGGAGTGGATCTCTGCCCCATGAGCTCTCTCCCTCTCCTCCACTCTCTCTTTCTCTCTCTCTGTCTCTCTCCTCCACTCTCTCTCTCTCTCTCTCTCCTCCACTCACTCTCTCTCACGTGAGGCATATTCAAATGGTGTAGATTTTTGAATTCCGTAAAGTCCTAACTATTAGCTGCGGCTTAAACATCGATTTTGCAAACTTCTTCAGCTATGAGGTTAATACACGGGGCAGTTAATATGGTGTTAATATGGTTTTGTTTCTTTTAACTTATAACTAGCTTGTACACAAAGCGGCTAATACACAGGAAATGACAGGAAATTAATGCTTTTAACACGCGGTGTGTGACGGGAGTCCCGTCACTACTAACAGTTGAGCATGCGCTGTGGCTGCCATAGCAACGGGCTTGGCGGGCAAGCGGCAGCATTAGTGCTCAGGAGACCCGGACTCAGGAGTGGGGGGGGGGGAAGGGGGAGCAGTGCTCTGTGCCCTTCACTACACGGGAGATTCCCCAAATCAGATTAGATTAGATTAGATTATGTTTTATTGTCATTGTGCAGAGTGCATGTAGGAACAAAACAAAGAAGTTAGATGCAGAAGCAGGTGTACCAGACTGAGGCGTTGTGCCAGGCACAGTCAGCTGGTTTAGTGAGGGGGTCCGAGCGAGTGTGTGGCCAGACTGAGGAGTTGTGCCAGGCACAGTCAGCTGGTTTAGTGAGGGGGTCCGAGCGAGTGTGTGGCCAGACTGAGGAGTTGTGCCAGGCACAGTCAGCTGGTTTAGTGAGGGGGTCCGAGCGAGTGTGTGGCCAGGCTGAGGAGTTGTGCCAGGCACAGTCTGCTGGTTTAGTGAGGGGGTCCGAGCGAGTGTGTGGCCAGGCTGAGGAGTTGTGCCAGGCACAGTCAGCTGGTTTAGTGAGGGGGTCCGAGCGAGTGTGTGGCCAGACTGAGGAGTTGTGCCAGGCACAGTCAGCTGGTTTAGTGAGGGGGTCCGAGCGAGTGTGTGGCCAGACGGAGGAGTTGTGCCAGGCACAGTCAGCTGGTTTAGTGAGGGGGTCCGAGCGAGTGTGTGGCCAGGCTGAGGAGTTTTGCCAGGCACAGTCTGCTGGTTTAGTGAGGGGGTCCGAGCGAGTGTGTGGCACAGTCAGCTGGTTTAGTGAGGGGGTCCGAGCGAGTGTGTGACCAGACGGAGGAGTTGTGCCAGGCACAGTCAGCTGGTTTAGTGAGGGGGTCCGAGCGAGTGTGTGGCACAGTCAGCTGGTTTAGTGAGGGGGTCCGAGCGAGTGTGTGGCACAGTCTGCTGGTTTAGTGAGGGGGTCCGAGCGAGTGTGTGGCACAGTCAGCTGGTTTAGTGAGGGGGTCCGAGCGAGTGTGTGACCAGACGGAGGAGTTGTGCCAGGCACAGTCAGCTGGTTTAGTGAGGGGGTCCGAGCGAGTGTGTGGCACAGTCAGCTGGTTTAGTGAGGGGGTCCGAGCGAGTGTGTGGCACAGTCTGCTGGTTTAGTGAGGGGGTCCGAGCGAGTGTGTGGGAGGCCTCTACTGTGCAACGCCCACAGTTACAGCTGCGGTTGCTGGTTGTCAGACGCAGCAAACAGGGAAAAAAAATTAAGCTTCTAAAAACACAAAGTTAAAAAAAAGTTAAAAGTTAAAAAAAGAAGAATTTCCAAAAGGATCAATAAATGTCTGTCTGTCTATCAAACATTTTTTTGTCCGTGTGAAAGGCGCTTTACAGCTGAACGGTAGGGCCGGATGTCCAAATGTCCGCCTGATGTTCCGCCTGATGTTCCTGTGATGTTCCTGTGACGGTTCTCTCCTCTCTGCCCCTGCAGACGGTGCCCCAGATGCCGGTTCCAGTGGACCGGCCCGCGGCCCGACCCAAGAAGAAGAAAGCGGTCGGCCTGTTCCGCTGAGGAACCGCTCAGATAGAGCTCTCAGTCTGGCCCTGAAGACGTTCACTACAGGCCCGGGGAGTGGAGATGTCATACACACACACACACACACACACACACACACACACATACACACACACACACACACAGACTCTCTCTCTCTCACGCACACAATCTCAAGAACACGGACACGCGCACGTACACTCTCTCACACACACACACACACACACTTTGGGCAGGGCTGGTCTGTTTGAGTCTGCTACGAACTCTCTCTGAGGAGAATGGGAACCCTACAATCTCTGGACTTTTATTGTCTTTTTAACCTGCTTTTACAAACTTGATCAACTCTGAATGTCATTTGTTTTTTTATGGTTTTTTTTTATGTTACTCTTAGTCAGTTTAATTTTAAATGACAGTGATGTTAATAAAGACATGTTTTATATCAGTTTAACTATTGGTCTATTTATAGACACATTTTAATTGTAAGGGCCCTATTGATCCAAGGCTCATATCAGGGCAAAAAACGTGAAACATTTCAGAATAGTTCGGCCCCCTAGTGGTTGTGGGCCGAACTGCATGTGGCCTCAGGGTCGATGGCAGCAGTTTCCCCTCTCTCTCAGGCCCAGCTCTCAGTATTGACATGGAAACGATGATATCGCAGAAATAGTCCAGTAGTCACATTTAAATGTGGTTTTGTCGGGATGGCGACTTTCTCCAAACTCTTCCAAGATTTCCCCGAGGTTATTCCTTGGCGCAGCTGCCCGGGAACGAGTTTCCTCCACAACAGCATCTCACGAGCTGGTTTTGATCATGACGCTGACAGAATCATTGGTTTGGACTCGACAGAGAAGACAGCTATCGCTCGTTATGATTACCCACCGATGGAGTCGACATTTCCATCTGTAAAATGAAATAGCCGATAGCAATAATAGTCGCGTCGGTGGGAGTTTTCGGCTGGACACGGGCCGCCGTTATGACGGCAGTCCTCGGGTGTTGGGTATCCCGTCTCGGCCAGTGAAACCAGACCTCGCTGCCACGATTCACCGCGCCTCTCACCGACCCGAGACTCAATTCTTTGCGCATTATCCCTATGACAGTGGCCCGGCGCCCTGAGTGTGTGTGTGTATGTGTGTGAGCAAGACAGACAGGCAAAGTAAAGGAGGGCTGGACCCAAGCCCGTGCTATAGGTGTGTGTGTGTGTGTGTGTGTGTGTTTGTGTGTTTGTGTGTGCGCGCGCACAAGTGTGTGAGTGAATGTTCTAGTGTGTGGCTTTGAGCGTGCACGTCTCAGGCTCCCGGTCGTCCTTTACCCCACAGTAACCGATAACCGCTAGGGTCCAAAGGACTGTTGGCTCCAGGGTCCGCGAGCCCAGACGGCAGCGAGTCGCTGTTAAAGTCTTGAGTGTTGGCAGACACGCGCCGCCTGCGGTACCGGGCTGAGGACAGCGGAGACACGAGCCAGGGGGCAACACGGGGTTCTGAACCGGGCCAGGACACGCGGAGAGAGAGAGAGAGAGAGAGAGAGAGAGAGAGAGAGAGAGAGAGAGAGAGAGAGAGAGCGAGAAAGTGAGAGAGCGAGCGCGAGAAGAGGTAGGCAGAGACGCAGAGGGCAGGACCGGGAGGGCGGTGTCGGTCTCTGATCTCTCGCGGATGTCTCCCGTTTCCATGTCAGCTGAGGGACGCCTGCTGCCGTGCGCCAGTCCAACGGGAGGAAACCAGACCGCCGCGAGGAGGAACATCCCTCAGACCGCGACTACGGGGCTGCAGCAGCAGCAGTAGCGCGCGCTCCTGTTCCCGTTCCCGTTTCCATGCGCACACTGACCGCGGACGCTCGCGGTCGCTTCTCACAGCTAGGGAGCAGCAGCTCGTGCTTTGAAGCCTCGTGCCAAGATAAACGGGCCCTGCCCTATTTATTCCCCGTGTCTCCGCGTGCACTCAGAGAGCGACGCGAGTGGAGGAGAGAGCGCGAGAGAGTGAGTTCTGCGCGCTCAGCTGGCACGGTGATCTGGGTTACGCACCGGTCCTGCGCTCACAACAACACACATCACCACCACCACCACCACCGGGGAACGGAACCAACCGGCTCGTGTGGAATGAGTTTTTACGCACCGGGGATATGGCGGTGCGCGCTGACCCGGTAATACCGTGTTAGAACCCTCCGTCCTCCTCCCCCTCCATCATCAGCCCCCAGAGGGGCGAGAAGCTGCGATCAGGGGGAGGGGGGTGCTCCGATTCTCACCGTTACCGATTTATCCCCCACTCCGTGTCGCGAGTGCCCGGTGGCCGTAGGTGGAATGCGACTCACCACGGCCCTGACGTTTCTCACCGGCTGCGCCTTGATTCTCTCGCCGGGCACCGGGGGTTGTGGCCCGGGCAGAGGTTACGGGAAGAGGCGGCCACCGAGAAAGCTGACGCCGCTCGCCTACAAACAGTTCAGCCCGAACGTGGCCGAGAAGACGCTGGGAGCGAGCGGCCGGTACGAGGGCAAGATCACGCGCAACTCGGAGCGCTTCAAGGAGCTCACGCCGAACTACAACCCTGACATCATCTTCAAAGACGAGGAGAACACCGGCGCAGACCGGATGATGACGCAGGTAAGACGGGCCACGGCAGGAATCAGCCTGCTGGTCTCTTCCCCGTAGCTATCCTCATCCGTCTCGCCACCTGCTGTCTGAACCGGATCAATATCGGTAGTGGTGGAGTGCGCAGGACACGTTCAGGCTGTTTTGCGCAGCGTCAGTGCTGTGGGCTGCAGGATATGACGGTGCGAGATACATGCGTAATGATCCAGTGTCCTCTTACCACACACACACACACACACACACACACACACACACACACACACTTCGCCAGTCTCGCCTGGATATGATGGTGTGAGATACACGCGTAATGATCCAGTGGCCCGGGACCTCTTACCACACACACGCACACACTCACACTCATCGCCAGTCTCTCCTGGATATGTTGGTGTGAGATACATGCGTAATGATTCGGTGGCGTGGGACTTCTTAACACTCACTCACACACACACACACACACACACACACACACACACACACACACACACACACATGTCGCCAGTCTCTCCTGGATATGACGTGTATTTATTCCCGGTTGATTAGAGGAACTTGGGATAAGTGTGCGCTACAGCGCAAACACACACCTGTGTACCTGTGTATCGAGGAGCTTAGACATGGGACCCTCACGTCCAGATTCTGTCGACCCAAGTGTCCAGACAAGGATATGTTTTAAGGGCTGAATCTCGTCTCCAGGTGTAAAAATAAGAAACTGCCAAACACACCCCCCCATAATAGGCTACATTTCTGTACGGCACCTCTCGACTGACCCAGTTAGTGTACAAGTGTTGAACTATAGCCGCACTGCACTGCGCACATTCTAACCTATGGAGCGGCCAGCATTGCGCAACGTGGAATCGCTCCCTATATGGTGCAAAGGGGAGAAGTGGAAGTAGAGACGTTTAATTAACACTGTATTCTCTGTTTAGAGGCCATGCTCTGGAAAAAGGGCCGCGGCTGAGCTTGACCAGTGTGTGTTTGTGAATGTTTACCGTGAGCTTAAGGCTGCCTAGACGCGGGTCGCCTTGCTCCCCCCGTTTTCTCAACTGTCCGAGCTTTTACGACGCCGCCATTGATGTGGTCCACTCAGAAATTTATTTGACTCCGGTGTCTAAGAATACAAGTATTTATATCAGAGGTCCCGGTGACCGCGAGCTTCCTCTGGATCTGAATGCGTGAGCGTTGAGTCCGTTAGGGAACCCAACGTGGGAAGCGGTGGGGTGTGTGTGTGTGTGTGTGTGTGTGTGTGTGTGTGTGTGTGTGTGTGTGCATGTGTGTGCAGTGGGGATGGGGGGTGCGCCTTGCCCGCAGATCTCACTCCGTCTTTACCTGTCACCTCGCGAGTGAACGTTTACCTGACCCGCGCACAATTTATGAGCCCGAGCAGCCTCGTGCGCCCGCCGCAGAGACAGCCTCCGGTCTGTTGATTTTATTTTGTGTTATTTTTCTGTTTGTTTTTTGTAGCACACGTGTATAAAAATAGCCCACTTCATATGCGTTTAAGACTTAATTATACGCATATTTTCAGTGCCCCTTATTTTTGATTCGGCGGTGACTCTCCCCTCTTCCCGCCTCGGAGTCTCGAGCGGCACCGGGGCGCCTCATACAGACGTGACTGTTCGTGGGGGCTCGAGCCGTCGGTTGTGGCACAGGCGCGTGTTGTCACAAGCGCGAGCGGCCCGAATGTTTGTGTAGCTCGCGGTCAGCGCGCGAAAAACCGCTCGTGCAGAAACCCCGTCGATCTCTACCTTAAAAGCAAAACCAACACGAGTCCGCGAGCTGATTTATGAAGTCCAGTTCGCTCGGGCGACCGCAGAGAAAAAATAGAAGGTTTTGAAACCCACACCGGTCTGTGAATAGGCATCTATTACCGGCTCCGCAAAGCGCTATTCTTATCCGCCAAACGCGCACACAGACATGGAAAAAGTGATTACACAAATTTGAAAATGTAAATTTTCCTATCTGCCAGACATCCCTGGGGCAGAGAAAGCCCTTGTTGTTCTTGTTGTTGATGATGTTGATGATGTTGTTGCCCTTAAAGACAAACCGTTTCTCTGACACCGTGACTTTTACTTTATGATCCAAATGACTGAGCTGGTGTGCACCTGGAAAGACAGACGCCCCGATGAAGCAGACAGAAGCCTCCTTTTCGCACCGAGTCTAAATTTGGCCTATTAGTGCTCTTTATTTCGCACTGAATTATTGCACTCTTACATCCATGTGGAACAAGCCAGTCTTGTTCCCCAGTTGCCAAAGCGACGGATAAGTGGCGTTGCTGGAAGTGTGCGGTTATGACGCCTCCTCTACGGTGAACTCCGTAAATCAGAGTCGTTAGACAACGTCTCGAGTTCAAGCCGGTGCACCCTCTCGCGGACCTCTCCACAGAGGCGGCAGACGCGTGTGTGTGTGTGTGTGTGTGTGTGTGTGTGTGTGTGTGTGTGTGTGTGTGTAGCGGCGGCAGGCGGCAGGCGGCGCTAATTAATCACTTAGCTGTTGGTTTCGCACCTCCGAGGTTCTTGCATTCAGAGGAGGAGACGTGTGCAGTGTGTAACAGGGACTGGTTTAAGGTGGCCTCGCCACTCTGCACAGCCAGCCTTCCTCCAACTTTAATGTTGTCCATGTCCTTAAGTCCATTTATTGATGTCAGCTGAACATGCTTTTATAATAACTTTTTGAAAATATAAGCACAAATAGAATGTAAATATGAGATAAAGGGATATACATCTTTAAACTTCGCTCTTAGAAAAGGGTTCTTGGGGTGCCATATAGAACCATACACAGGCTTTAAAGAACCCTGGGGTTCCTTTGATGAGCCCTTCAAAATGGTTTAAAGAACCATTTAGGCGTGCCATATATGAAACATGCAATTTGGTTCTACATAGCACTTTTTTCCTAAGTGTCCTTCTTTCCCCCTGGTTTAATATATAATCTGTGTCTGTTGCCTCTCGCCAGATTTAAGGAAAAAAAAGAACGTAGACTCACCGTCTGATGATTGACATTAGAGCCGCGGCACCTTTGAGCTGACAGTGCCGGAGGCAGTGGTCCATAAACCAGCGTATCCTCCGATGTGTTTGTCTTTCCACTAAAATCCGTTGTTTCCGAGCATTTACACCAACATTTTCCTGTCACATGGCTCAATCTGTCACTCTGTAACAGATGAGAACTCGTTCCATGTTTCTTGGGTTTACTCATCTACACACTTCACGTCATCTCTGTGTGTATGTGTGTGTGTGTGTGTGTGCATGTGCGTGCGCGCGCGCATACTTAGCTTCATGTTGTGTCTCTTACCCTGAAGTGTCTTTTCATCATGACCTTTTCTCTTTCCTCATCATCCTGTGTGACCCTCTCACCTTTGACCTTTGCCCTCTGCCCCCTGCAGAGGTGTAAGGACAAGCTGAACTCGCTGGCCATCTCGGTGATGAACCTGTGGCCAGGTGTGCGGCTGCGCGTGACGGAGGGCTGGGACGAGGACGGCCACCACTCGGAGGAGTCGCTGCACTACGAGGGCCGCGCCGTGGACATCACCACGTCCGACCGCGACCGCCACAAGTACGCCATGCTGGCCCGCCTGGCCGTGGAGGCCGGCTTCGACTGGGTCTACTACGAGTCCAAGGCCCACATCCACTGCAGCGTCAAGTCAGGTGAGACGTGTGTGTGTGTGTGTGTGTGTGTGTGTGTGTGTGTGTGTGTGTGTGTATCAGGGTAGTTCTGAGTGTGTCTGTCATTGGAGCAGAATGTGTGTGTGTGTGTGTGTGTGTGTGTGTGTGTGGGGGGGGGGGGGGGATTAGGGAAGAAGAGATGTATGAGTGGAGTGTGTGTGCATGTGTGTGTGTGTGTGTGTGTGTGTGTGTGTGTGTGTATCAGGGTAGTTCTGAGTGTGTCTGTCATTAGAGCAGAATGTGTGTGTGTATGTGTGTGTGTAGGGGGGGGATTAGGGAAGAAGGGATGTGTGAGTGGAGCAGGTGTGTGTGTGTGTGTGTGTGTGAGTGAAGGTTCTGGGCAGATGAGTGGGGGGGTTGAGGCAGTAATGTGTGAGTGAGAGAAGTGATCAGGGCAGGGGTTGTGTGTGTGTGTGTGTGTGTGTGTGTGTGTGTGAGAGAGAGAGAGAGGTGATCAGGGCAGGTGTGTGTGTGTGTGTGTGTGTGAGAGAGAGAGAGAGGTGATCAGGGCAGGAGTGAAGAAGGATTGATGAAGGGATGCACTGAAGCTTCATAACATTCATCTAACTACCACTAACGAATAACCCCTCAGGTTCCTTGTCCATGCGTGTGTGTGTGTGTGTGTGTGAGCGTGTGTGTGTGAGCGTGTGTGTGTGTGTGTGTGAGCGTGTGTGTGTGTGTGTGTGTGTGTGTGTGTGTGTGTGTGTGTGTGTGTGTGTGTGTGTGTGTGTGTGTGTGTGTGTGTGTGCATGTGTGTGTGTGTGTGTGTGTGTGTGTGTGTGTGTGTGTGTGTGTGTGTGTGTATGTATGTGTTTGACCCACCATGGCCAAACACACCAAAACATGAGGGAAACTTCCTGGATAACCGCCAAACAGAACTGACAATCAACCCCCTTGAGACAAACTGGGCTTCTTTTCTCCGCCACTTCCTGGTTCTCCGACCTTTGACCTCTGCTGACTGTGTCCATCTCTCTCCCTGTGTCACTCTAACAGGCGCTCTCCTCATCTCTACCCTTCTCCTCACTCCTTTCCTCTCTGGGCATTATGGCTAGCTTCACCAGGCTCTAGCGACCCCTACAGGCTGGAGGCTGACTAACCTCACGCAGGTCAATGGAAGTCATTCTACTTAACTTACCCACACAGCAGGGACCTCTGGCCCTGATCTGGCTCAGGTGTGGCCCTGATCTGGCCCAGATGTGGCCCTGATCTGGCTCAGATCAGCTCTGAGATTCTCTGCTGTCTGGCCATAAGTGGTTGTCATAGTTATAGTATGTTTACTTGCATGACCTGCAGTATTAAAAAACAACGTTAAAATCCTGAGCGTTAATTTACTTTTTAATCTCAGGATTTTAAAGTCTTAGGCTCTTTATCTGCACAAGAAGACTCTCTCTAAAAACTTCTTGTCTAGCTATCATTTTAAATGATAAATGACACAGAAATGATTAAAAGGGCATTTTTACGTCTGTGCTAGCGTCACCTTTTAGCGTTATCTATGGAGGACATAGAGTATTGTCCAGTGTCCCACTAGCATTGAGTTAGCTTAGCTCCAGGGCATGAGAATTATAAAGGAGCTGTCAGCTTTACACGCTAACTCCACATGCTTCTTCTGAGCTGACTGAAGAGTAATGTCTAAACCAAGCCGAGAATATGATAACCCCTGGATAAGTGTGTATGCTCTAAGTTCATATTTTGATGGGACTAACTACTGTACATTCGTTAGGACGACCAACATTATTATTCCTACTTTGTAGAAGTAACTAGTTATAATGCAGTCAGTAATGATGTAATTACATTAAATAATTACTAATATTACTATAATTAGTCATTGAGTGTAACAGTCCTGTGTGTTAGGACCAGAGGTGCCATCCCGGGTCCAGAGAGTAAAAGTCCTGCCATAAATTCTTTCTACCTGTGCACTTAACACAGGTGATATCACTAATTATCTGATCTACCTGTCTGCTAATTAGGCTAATTGGTTTACTGCATGGTTGGATCATAATACTTGGCAGGACTTTGGCTCTCTGAATCTCGGGACGCCCACCTCTGGTCAGGGCTGGTCAGCAGTGGAGTATGGCCATACTCGTACCTGAGAGACCTCATGTACCTTTGTTTCTTTTTTTCCCCTTTTTCTTCCTCCCTCCTTTCTTCCTCTCTTCTTCTCTGTCCTTCTCTCTGTCCTTCTGGTTCCCTCTGTTCTCTCTGTCCAGATCGATACGCTGCCTCCCTGGCCCTGAGTTGATCGGACCACAAGTCGTCCATTTTTGTTTTGATTTGTTTTTTTCTTCTTCAGTATGTTACTCCCCCTTTTGTATGAAGCATTTACACATAATCATCCAACTGCATGCAGATCCTGCTGACACGCTGATGATGTCATCACCGTGCGCCACAAAACTCGGTGGGACATTCACAGAGCTGATGTGTGCAGAGACTGAGGGGGGGGCAACCAGGAGCTGTTCTCTGTGTGTTTCTATTGAAAAAGACTGCTGAAACTCTCTCTCACACACACACACACACACACACACACACACACACACACACACACACTCCTGACCATGCTGGAAGGGAATACACACCATACATTCCAACGTCCAACTCGTCTCCCTGACCCCGTGAGAGGACAGTGGGGAGTTGCCAGAGCTGTAGTGGGTGGACGGAGGCTTACACACACACACACACACACACACACACACACACACACCCACACCGACGTGTTCATTGCTCATTCACTACACGCTCACACGACCACAGCTGTCAGCTCTGTGTAAGTGTGCAATACTATTTGCTATCAGCAATATTAACACCTAAGGAAATGTAGAGGCGCATGAAGTACATTGTATTTCAAATGTTAAGTGTGTGTCCGAGCAAAACAAAGAGGAAAATTCATACATTTTGAGCAAAAAGCATCTGAGTTGGAAATACAACTGAATGTAACAAAGTACAGTACAGGAATTATTAGGTGTAGCGGTTAGTTGATGTATGTGTGTGTTTATGTGTGTGTTAGTTGATATAGGAGTGTGTGTGTGTGTGTGTTTATGTGTGTGTTTACTCTCTCTCACACAGAGAACTCGCTGGCGGCTAAGACAGGCGGCTGCTTCCCCGGGTCGTCGTGGGCGACCCTGGAGGACGGCAGTCAGCGTCTGATGCGTGACCTTCGACCCGGAGACCACGTCCTGACCTCTACGGAGAGCGACGGCAGCGGCGGCCTCCTCTACAGCCCCGTGCTGACCTTCCTGCACCGCGACCCCGCGACCCGGAAGCACTTCTACGTCATCACCACCGAGAGCGGCTCCCGCCTCTCCCTCACGGCCGCCCACCTCCTCTTCGCCTCGGACGGCCCGTGCAACGGAACCGCGACCGCGGGCGACGCCCACCTACGGACCGTATTCGCCAGCGATGTGCAGCCAGGGGCGTGCGTGGTGGTGGCGGCGGCGGCGGCGGCGGCGACCTCCTATCCTCTAGATGGCGCCGTTGAGGCGTGGTCGCGGCTCTCCCGCGTGGTGGGGGTGCAGGTCAGAGGTGAGCGGGGCGTGTTCGCGCCGCTGACGGAGCGCGGGACGCTGGTGGTGGACGGCGTGCTGGCCTCGTGCTACGCCGCGCTGGGGGACCAGGACCTCGCACACTGGGCCTTCGGCCCGCTCAGGACGCTCCTCCGCTGGACCGGACCCCTCCGGGACGGACCCCCCCGGGACCAGGCCTCCGGCCTGCACTGGTACGCTCGAGCCCTGCACTGGATCGGAACCGCGGTTCTGGACTCAACACACTTCCATCCCTGGGGGGTGTAGCCAGGGGGGGACATAAGGGTGGGGGTGGAGTTATGGATCAGGACTGAGTGGAGAAACACAAGGGAATTTTACTGTTGTTTTTTTAACTGGACTTTCAGAAGCATTCATGTAACTTACGGGAGCGTTATTTGAATGTTTCTCAGCAAACACACGGCCACACATATAAGCTCATCTTCACAAACACACACACACACACACACACCCGCGCTCAAGCATAAGATGTTTTACTCAGGGCACACTCACAGGTTTACAGACACTGGCTCACACACACTAAGGACCAAGAACATAGTAGATGTCATATTTTTACAGAAATCATTTCTATTGTACGGTGTGTTGACAGTTTGTGTACAGTTTGTAATGGCTCTTGGATATTGAATTGCTCCTGAGCTTCCAAAGAAAGATGCCTCTCCACATCTCCAGCTGTTTGATCTCTTAATGCCTGAAATACAGAGAACGTTTTAATATTTTATGAAAAAGGGTTTACTTTGTGTTGTTAATAGATGAATGTTGATATAATATCAAGACTTATGTAAAGTAAGAAATATTTAAAGATTTATTTTTTAAATTAAACATAATGGAAATATATGTCCTGTGTGATGATTGAGGCGACCTGTTGCAACCACCACCAAAGCGCACTTCACATGCAGCGAAAATGGTATTTCATCGCCACCTAGCGGCAAAACATTGAAAGATAGGACACTTAGCGCGCCATGGGGCGAGACGAGAACGCTTCAGAATGTTTTACTTTGAGATACTGTGCATGACTGTGCAATGTAAATATTTAAGCTGAAACTGTATAACAGTGTTGACAGAAATCACTGTCGCCTACCCAGAGACCACCACTGTACGCTGTACACTGTTTATTGTCCGTGCAAACGGAGAAAGCTTAAAGGGTTGAAACTTAAAAACAAAAAAACTTACTCATTTGGACGTGAAACTGTACGGCCCTTCATACCACTCGCTTCATCTTGTTGACTTGAACCAACTGTTGCTGTGTCGGCTAATAATAATACACGTAACGACACCTTTAAGGGCCCGTTGCGCGCGCGAGGGAGGAGGGCATGAGCTCGGGGAAACCCAATCTATCCAAAACTGACTCGGTGACTCTTTCCACCGCCGAAGACACAGAAAAGACTTCGAGCGTGAGACGGTGGTCTTTGCTGTGCGGTTCGCTCAAGAAACAGCCTGTTTTCTTCACCTCCGTAACGTTGCATCGCAAAGTCCGTGCGGAGTTACCTTTGCGTTTTCACCTTTAAGAAGCTGTCATCGAGGGATTAGAATTACGCGCAAGCTCGCTGCTCCTTTAAGAAGGTTTAACATTAGACCCAGCGCGCTCCAGTATCTACGGGAGGCGAGCGACGCTCATCCCACTGAACCCCTCGACTCTCCCGAGTTTTCTCCCGAGCCTGCTTCCTTGTCTCACTTCTCTGCTCAGCGGTTAACGGAAGAACGGGGCACCATGGCCGAAACGGAGAAAGGAGAGAAAGGAGAGAAAGTAAAAGGAGTTAACGTTTCTGCGGGGAAACTGGCAATCAACATGCAGAAGAGGTTAACCCGAGCCCAAGAGAAGGTAAGGGGATGAGAACGGCTAGGCTACACCTTTAAACCTCTCTCTCACACACACACACACACACACACACACTGATCTCTGTCGACAGGGTTGTTGTTGCCAGTTCGAGTTGCAGCGAGCATGGCGAACTGGTCAACTTTGTCGCCTTGCGCCGCCAGCTAAATGTCAGACGGGCAAGAACCGCTCCTGCTGCTGTGACAGCAGGGCTGGAGATATTGTGGGAAGACGAGGAGACAAGTTGCGCCACTAAAAATAGCCAACGAGGCTGGAAAAGTGACTGCAAACACACTTTAAACGTCTTTATGTCCGCCCGCTTTGTTCTGTCATTATAATGGTTATTATAGGCGGACCGTTGTAAGCGCCCCGACGGGGCAGGGTGCACTGTTATACAGTTTTCATGGGTTTGTGTGGTAGGAGAGAGCGGCTTCGTTGTGGTGTGTGTGTGTGTGTGTGTGGAGTGGACTGTTGTGGACACTTCTCTAGGCAGAGCGGAAATAAGGATTGACTCAGCGACAGCTGCTTCTCAGCACCATAACTAAACTGATTTTCCACTGTGTGCGAAGCGTGGCAGTCGAGTTCAGGGTCCCACACTTCAGAGTTATGGCAACGGTGTGACATTTTGGTGGGCGTGAGAGCCCGTTAGCAGCGGAGACAGACCGAACGCTGTAAGCATAGGCTTTGATCACACATTAGGAATAAGCCGCATTAAGGGCGTAAGTCGAATTGCCCGAAATACCCTCTTCACAACAGAAGCTCCACGGCAAGAACCGTGTTGACATACACAACATCGCAGCCTGAGCCGTGATCAGTGTTTTACAATATTAGGTGCGACCAAAACTACTAGAGAAAGTTGCGTTGCCATGTGAGATGTTCTAGTCATTCATTTCCTGTGAGAGTGTGTGGAGAGAGAGACACACACAGTTGTGCGCTGTCGTGAAAATGATGAATGGTGAATGTATGTCCAGAGAAGATTTGACTGGGTTGACGAGGTCTATGCGCAGGTGTGTGAGAAAAAGGAGGAGGATCACATGGCATTGTCGGGTGTGTCTGTCTCTAGACAGTTCGATAGCAGGTGCTGCCTGATTTAGGTGAGGCGAGAGAAGAGTGGTTTAAGAACATTCTAGAAAAACACTGCAGTGCCGTCATCTCCAAAGCCCGTCAGTCTGGAGAGCAGCATAATTCAGGCCTATGACTTGACTGGTCTATGACTTTGTTTACGCAACTGTGCCCGTGCAGACAACAAGTACCAGTTTCTGCCCACTTAACTGGGTGTGGATGTGTTTATTTGTATTTTTGTGTATACTGTATGTGTGGGCTATTCATGCCTGTGTGTGTGTGTTTGTGTGGGTGGGTGGGTGAGAGAGAGAGTGTGTGTGGGTGTGTGAGAGATAGAGTGAGAGAGCTATTTAATCTCTCTACTATTATTCTTGTCATATATTATATTAATGATTATAGTATTATATTACTTATAAGCTCACTTTGTTTGTCTATTTATGGTCACATGTCTATACCTTACACTGACAGAGTTTGACAAGATTTGGGAAAGATTCTTGAAAAACTGTAGTCTTTTAACTAATGCGCCTCATTCAAGCTTTACTCTAAAGACTACAATCTTTCAAGAATCTTTCCCTAAACTTGTAAAAGTCTGTCAGTGTAAGGTAGGCTTAAGTTGCATGTTCCTCTCGTCTCATGGCTCAGACCCATCCTCACTCACTGAGAGACAGGTCTTGGCCATCCGCGTTCTACAGTTGTGGTAGTTCGGCCGTGTTTGCGATCCGATCCAATCAAATCAAACAGCCTTTACTTTGGTGACCACCTTTGGCATTCGCTGGGTCCGTGTTGGCTAGCTGCCACTTCCCAGTGCAGAACAGGCCAAGTTATCAGACAAGGCTGTTAGCTATCGAGTGCTACAAAGTGCTCTTCCACACACTCCACTCTTTGGCTGGCTGCTGTTGAGGGCTTGTTGTGGCCTGTAGGTGGGTGGTGAGTGAGTGCAGGTCAAGCACCATAGCAGTAGCCGTTAGCGTATAGCTTAAAGCTAAAGCTGGTCGATAGACGGGGTCATCCCTATGTTCCCCGGGTCCTATGTTCCCCGGTTTTCCCAAAAAGGGTCCTATGTTCCACGGTCTCAATACACACCGGGGAACATAGGACCCTTTTTGGGAAAACCGGGGAACATAGGACCCTTTTTAAAATTAAGGAACAAAAGGGTTCTATTTTCCCCGGTCCCATACAAAGTGAGGAACAGGACCCGGGAACATAGGACCCAGGGAACATAGGCACGCTACCCCGTTAGACTGGCTCCTCAGAGGCACGGTTAGAGCGGCAGCTCTCCTCTCCTGTCCTGTCCTGTCCTGTGGGAGCCGGCCCAGAGCACGGGTCTGTTTGAAGCGTGTCCTGTCCACGACTGCGGCGCTGTGAAGGGAAGGTCACTGTCTCCCCTTCCTTCCCCTCTTCTGAAACGCAGCCAGGTGGAGCAGAGTTAGACAGGAACGCTTGGCAGCGACCCCGACACCAACAACATCCCCGTCCCCTTACCCTTCCTCCCTCTCCTCCCCCCCTCTCCTCTCCTCTCCTCCCCTCTCTTCTCTTCTCCCCTCTCCCACAACCCTCTTCCTCCCTCTCCTCCCCTCCCCTCTCCTCTTCCTCCCCTCTCCCCTCCTCTCCTCTCCTCTCCTCTCCTCCTCTCTTCTCCCCTCCCCTCCTCCTCTCTTCTCCCCTCCCCTCCTCTCCTCTCCTCTCCTCCCCTCCCCTCCTCTCCTCTCCTCTCCCTCCACTCTTCCTCTCCTCTCCTCTCCCCTCCTCACCTCTCCTCTCCTCTCCTCTCCCATGACCCTCTTCCTCCCTCTCCTCCCCTCCTCTCCACTCCTCTCTTCTCCTCTCCTCCCCCACAACCCTCTTCCTCTCCTCCCCTGTTCCCTTCCCTTCCCTACTCCTCTTCCTCTCCTCCCCTGTTCCCTTCCCTCCCCTACTCCTCTTCCTCTTCTGTCTCCCTCTCTCCTCTCTCATAATCCTCCTCCTCCCTCCACACTCCTCTCCTTTCCTCTTCCTCTCCTGTGTTCCTTTCTTCCTCCTCTTTCTCTCTTGTTCCACCTCTCTCTCTCTTTTCTGTCCTGTGTTCTGTCTCTACTGCCCCTCTCCTGTCCCCCTTTGTCTCTCTCTCTCCTCTCCTCTCTATCTCTCCCCGTCTCCCTCCCTCTATCCCTCTCTCCCCCTCTCTCTCTGCCTCTCTCTCTCTCCCCCTCTCTCCTCCCTCTCTCCTCTGTAGTCCCTGTAGAGTTAATCTGGGGCCATTTCACCAAACCCAGTGCTGGTAAGAGCTGGTCTGGGTTCTGATGTGGAATGTGGACCAGATAAACGCTGTGATTACGGCCACCGTGACTCATCCTGATAAGAGCGAGCGGTGGCGTTCCAAATCCCGCCCGGATCTCCGGATCTCGGCGCTCGGCCGCGTCTCCTCCGCGTACGTGCCCTACATTCCAACAGGAAATGCCAAACAGGAAGCGCACAGCGTTTCCGCTGGCCTGCTCTGATGACATCACGGGCAGGTCTGTTTGTGTGTTTGTCTCGGAGCCCGGTGACCTTAAGCCACGGAATAAAGCGAGCGGAGGTCGCGTACGAACACGCGCACACACACACATACACACACACACACGCACACACGCACACACACACACACACACACACACTCACAGACATACACGTACGCACACACACAGACACACACGCACGAGCACACAGACACACACACACACACACACACAGAGACATGCACACACACACACACACACACACACACACACACACACACACCCTGTCCCAAAAATGCCACCATGATTAGACACCTCATAGCTATTCCCATTCAGGAAACCCCCTGTTCCGCTAGCCCCTCCCCTCGCTCACCCATGACCCTCGACCTTTGCACTGCGTCATTCACACATGAGTCGTTCATTCATAGTGTCAATCCCCCTCCTCGCGCACGGCCTCACGCGATTGGTGGACGGGAACTGAAGTCCCGCCCCTCTCCTACACACACATGCAGCCCACGCCCGTCCACCTGTCCTATCCCATGATGCATTGCGGCGGGCCACAGGAGCGTCTATGAATAGCGTCCCGCCCCAGGCCTGCTGATAATCCCCCAGAAACCCCCTGGGTGGGGGACAGGGGGGGGCAATGGGGGGCAATGGGGGGCAGATGGGTATTTTTGGGAATGAAACCCAACACTCCTTTGCAGCAGTGTGTATGTGCGGACAGTGCGCACACATACCATGGGGCAGTGTGTGTGTGTGTGTGTGTGTGTGTATGTATGTGTGTGTGTGCGTGTGTGTGTGTGTGTGTGTGTGTGTGTGTGTGTGTGTGTGTGTGTGTGTGTGTGTGTGTGTGTGTGTGTGTGTGTGTGTGTGTGTGTGTGTGTGAAATACACCCACTAGCTGTTTGACACATAGAGACATTTACACTGCTGCAAACCAGGAACACTGAGAGAGGACTCAGAGAAACTGAGAAATTCTGAGAAAAACTCTGAGAAAACTGCCCAGCAACACTGTGTTCATTCATCACCGACACACAGTTCAGTTTAGCTTCACTCTCTCACACACACACACACACACACACACACACACACTCACACACAAGCCTACTGTACGTGTGCACTTTCCCACAGATATATAAATACGAGTTTACTAATAGACAAACACAGATATAGACGCGTTAACAGACACACAAATCACTGGGGCTCTCTCTTTTTCTTTCAGTCTCTTTTAGCCATCTCTCTCTCTCACTCTCTCTCTCTCACACACACACACACACACACACACACACACTTCCTCTCTCTCTCTCTCAAACACACACACACACACACACACTCAGACAGACACACACACACACACACACAGACACACACACAGACAGACACACACACAGACACATGTAAACCTGCATGGCTCCTGCTAAATCTCTCTCTTATGAGCCTCATCTGTCTGCTGGTAAAAGCCACCGAGAGCCCCCATGGAGTCCAGTGTGTGTGTGTGTGTGTGTGTGTGTGTGCGTGTGTGTGTGTGCGCGTGTGTGTGTGTGCGCGTGTGCATGTGTGTGCATGTGTTCGTGTGTGTGCGTGTGTGTGTGTGCGTTTGTGTGTGCACATGGGCCTGGGTGTATGTGGCGGTGGTGGTGGTGATTTTGTGTGCCCTTTGCCTCAGGCATCCTGTTACTTACTGTAAGAGGAGGCTCTACTTCCATATGTTGCTTTAACACACACACACACACACACACACACACACACATACACAGACACGCACACACATGCACACACAGGGCTTGAGCATTCATTGTAGTCAGTGTGTTTTGCGAGTACAAGTTCAAGTCAAAGTGAACATTTTAAGTTGAAATCTCAAGACAATACTAGTGTGTGAGTGTAATAAGTTAGCATATTAGATGGATGGCGTGTATCATATAAGATGATGCGTGTGAGTGTAATAAGTTGGTCTTATTAGATGGATGGCGTGTATCATATAAGATGATGTGTGTGAGTGTAATAAGTTGGTCTTATTAGATGGATGGCGTGTATCATATAAGATGATGCGTTTGAGTGTAATAAGTTGGTCTTATTAGATGGATGGCGTGTATCATATAAGATGATCGATGTGTGTGAGTGTAATAAGTTGGTCTTATTAGATGGATGGCGTGTATCATATAAGATGATGTGTGTGAGTGTAATAAGTTGGTCTTATTAGATGGATGGCGTGTATCATATAAGATGAGTGTAATAACTCTCTCTTATTAGATGGATGCCATGCATGACATAAGATGGCGTGGTGTGTGAACCTGATAGTGTGTGAGTGTTTGGGTTATGTGCGAATACTTCACAGCAGCTATTCACAGCGCCAGCATCTGTGTGAAGTGTGTGTGTGTGTGTGTGTGTGTCTGTGTGTGGTGTGTGTGTGTGTCTGTGTGTCTGTGTGTGGTGTGTCTGTGTGTCTGTGTGTGGTGTGTGTGTGTGCACATGGGCGTGGTGTATGCAGCAGCATCTGTGTGAAGTGTGTGTGCGTGTGCGTGTGCGTGTGTGTGTGTGTGTGTGTGTGTGTGTGTGTGTGTGTGTGCATGTGCGTGGGTGTATGCGGCAGCATCTGTGTGTAGTGGGCATATGCCAGCAGACGCCAGCTCTTTTTTTGGAACACTGCCCCCTACAGGACAGGTGGGGTGGGCGGGTTTGGGGCGGCCAGTTGGCGCAGGGGGAGAGAGGCGGCTTCCCAGCCGGCCAGTCAGGAATGGACCGCAGCTGCCAGGGGGCGGGATCACTTTACAGGAACCAATGGGGGCGCATCGTCAACGGTCAGGAGAGGTATCGGAGGGTACAGCAGGGGTTTGAAAAGGTTGTGTGTGTGTAGTGCTTCCTCACAGGCACACACACACACACACAGACACACACACACACACACACACACAGAGACACACACACACATGGTCATATTGGCTCGCTGTGTTCAGGCTTTTAAACTGGTCAGCAGTGTCATGCTGCCTGCCTGTTATGTCATAACGACGAGGATTCCTGGAGGACTCGGTAATATGATGCCTGTGATCTCTGCACACACACACACACACACACACACACACACACACACACACACACACAGGCCCACTGTATGTGTGTGTACTGTCTGCACATACACACACACACACACACACACACACACACACACACACACACACACACACACACCTACACACACTCTGCCTCCCCCTGTCCCACATATCCATAGGGGAGTGACGGCTCTCTTGAACAGCCACCCCGGCCTCCTCTTTCATCGTCATGGATATTTTGGATCATCTTTCACTCCCCGCCAGCCCTCATACACACACACACACACACACACACACACACACACACACACACACACCAACACACCACCCCTCATATCCTCTTGCTGGCACAGCACACATTCCTGGTGAAGGGCAGCACCCCTGACCCTGAAGGTATGGCTGTTGGGGGGCGGGGGGGTGATGTGTGTGTGTGTGTGCGTGTGTGTGTGTGGGTAGGGTGGGGGCTGTTGGGAAGGGGATGCAGTTGTTTTTTCACTCCCAGTTCTGCCATCAGTATTACACAGCATCAGTATTACACAGTATTACACAGCATGACACACACACACACACACACACACACACACACACACACACACACACACACACACACACACACACACACACACACAGGTGTCAGACACACAAATAGCATGTCTGGAACAGGAGAACAGCCCCCCACCCCTAATAACATTACATGACATAGTGTAGAATATAGAAAAAGCATGGGGTGAACTCAGCGCTGAAAAGCCACGCTATCCACAGTAGCATTACATAGGCTGCTAGACGTAGACATGGACGGAGGTCAGGAGAGGTATCGGAGGGGACAGCAGGGTTTGAAAAGGTTGTGTGTGTGTAGTGCTTACATGAATAAAAATGGTCTGTCTCCTCACAGACACACACATACTGTACACACACGCTGATATTCGCTCTGGTGTGTGTGTGTGCGTGTGTGTCTGTCTGTCTATATGACTATACATTACTTACTAGACGTAGAGATAGTATGCCTTGTGGCAGACATCAACATAGTCATTAACATGAAGCTCTGCCATACAACAGAAAGACAGAAATGATGCCCTCATGTCATGCTAGGGCAGAATTACAGACTAAATTACAGACATTACAATCAACTACTGTTTACTAAGGCCTTTTATTATAGAAGCCTGTTGCTAACTCTTGCTAGCAGTACTGTGACTGGCTGTTTCAGTCAAAAGGTCTCCTTCTTGTTGCTTTAGTTTAGGAGGTGCTTGGCCCCCGTGCGGTGATTTGAGGCCAACATCAGTTCACATTTCAGATGGGTGAAATATACGGTGCAATGCAGGACATTGGCTTGCTCTATATAGAACCAACGTAACGTAACGTAACATTCTAGATCCTACCATCGTAGATCCTAGACTTACCACCCACCTGGCTATAACCGACACTTGACTGTTTAAAAACAGCACTCACTGAAGCACTTATCCCCCCCCCCCCCCCCCCCATAATCATCTGATCATGATGAATGAAACGGTTACACAACGTGACGTTCAAAGCTGTTGCAGTGTTCAACTCACAAGAAAGTTTCGCTAGATCAGCCAAAGGTCTCCGTAGCGATTCGGTTGCTAGGCTGCCCGGCTGTGCCTCGCTGACGACTGTACAGTAGAGTCACAGTCTGAGTATGCGGCAGGAACCGCATCCATCTGGTCACCATGTGGAGTCCTGAGGGTTTACGGCCAACAGGTGACGCTGCAAAATATAGCACAGCACAGTGCTGTCTGTCTGTCTGAATATGATTGACAGGTGACGCTGCAAAATATAGCACAGCACAGTGCTGTCTGTCTGAATATGATTGACAGGTGACGCTGCAAAATATAGCACAGCACAGTGCTGTCTGTCTGAATATGATTGACAGGTGACGCTGCAAAATATAGCACAGCACAGTGCTGTCTGTCTGAATATGATTGACAGGTGACTCTTCACAATATAGCGCAGTGCTGTCTGTCTGAATATGATTGACAGGTGACGCTTCACAATATAGCGCAGTGCTGTCTGTCTGAATATGATTGACAGGTGACACTTCACAAATTGGACCCCATTCCCCAGCTGGAGCCGTTGCCATTAGATGTGGTGGTGATGGTGTGTGTGTGTGTGTGTGTGTGTGTGTGTGTGTGTGTGTATGGTGGTGTGTGTGCGTGTGGTGGTGGTGATGGTGGTGGTGGGCGGGTTGAAGGAATGTGACCCTGATGCCCAACAGGAAATGCAACTGTCTGTTATCCCAGCGAACAGGAAGTGCTCCCATGGACCTGGTTGGAGGGTCTCGTCTGAGAAGTGTGTTTGGAAAGAGTGTGTGAGCCTACTTGGCTGTGTCCTGTCAGAGAGTTGTGTGTGTGAGACAGCGTGTGTGTAATGTGTGTGTTTTAGAGGTGTGTGTGTGTGTGTGTGTGTGTGTGTGTGTGTGTGTGTGTGAGACAGCTTGTGTGTAAAGTGTGTGTTTCAGAGGTGTGTGTGTGTGTGTGTGTGTGTGTGTGTGTGTGTGTGTGAGACAGCATGTGCGTCCATGTCCTGGTAATTAACCCCAGCTTCCTTCCTCACCCTGAACCTGAGAGGACACAGCCATCAGTCATCTGTCACCCACAGGCCAGGCCACATAGTGGACACACACACACACACACACACACACACACACACACACACTTATCTCCCAGGGCTGCCCTGTCAGAGAACAATCACAATCACAACATCTAAAATTATGATTTCCTGTGTTTTTCATAATGGTTTGTGTGTGTGTGTGTGTGTGTGTGTGTGTGTGTGTGTGTGTTGGAGTGTGTGCATGTCACTGAGTGTGTGTAACAGTGGACACACCTCCCCAGAGCTTTTCTGTCAGAGAACAACACAATCACTGTGTGTGTGTGTGTGTGTGTGTGTGTGTGTGTGTGTGTGTGTGTGTTTGGGTGATGGGTTTAAACCAGAGATGAAGGGCCAATTGCTCTGTCAGTTAGCATTGCGCTAGCTGTGCTACGATTTAAAACCGTGCTCCTTAAAACGGAGGTTTTGGAGTTTAACACGCAGCTGCGCACGAAGTTTAACGTGATTGCTGTGTCAGAAACGAGACAGGATCAGCTGGTTCCTAGTTAAACTGGGGTTAAACTGCCTGGAAGCCGGAAGTACGCTATTTTGAGTTTTACCCCAGCAGATGCAGTCGTAATTCAACAGTCTTAACGCATTTAAGGATTTTGACGGGATAATTTTTATGACTCTTGTGGTTAAATGCGCTCTAAGTGCCAAAACACTTTGGAAATGTAAAGTACATTTTAATAAAACGCAAATAATGTTGAAATATAGCCTATCATGAAATAGTCAAGGCTACTTTTGTGGAAATCTGAATCTGAAATCTTATCCAGTAGGCTATGCTATATAACATTAAATCAGTCAATCAATCAGTTGTCACGAACTAAATAGAACATTACACGGAGGAGCAAAAATAAGCCTTTTATCGCCACACTTCAGCCCAACTATGGACAAATTATGCTGGGCACTAAACCCACATTCCATGGCTCCGTGCGCATTCCAGCCTTTACGAATCCATGTGGGACTAGGCTACGTATTTTGTCACAATTGTCTTTAATGCCTGTGATGTGAAATGCATGTTAGTGTGTCGGATAGGGGCAGACGTTTTCAAATCATAGCCTACTTGCTCCCCGAGCCCCGCTGGTTGGTTGGTTCTCTCACGGGATGAAAAAAGTACCTATTCTATTCTATTCTATTCTATTCTATTCTATTCTATTCTATTCTATTCTATTATATTATATTCTGTTCTATTCTATTCTATTCAGTCACTGAATGAATGAAAGCGCCTCACACGGGTGGATTCGGTGGAAATCCCTTTCAACGACATGAAACGTAATAGTGAACCTTCAAATATAGCCTAATAATATTTCAGTGCCCATCAGTCTCTACATTTAGCAACATCACCAAACAGTCCAAAAGTAAATTAAACCCCAAACTAAACTGAAAACTACTGCTTTTAATAGCCTATGCCGCTAACAAAACGCATGTCTGGTCTCACAATAAAACGCACGTAACAAAAGTTCTTGCCTGGAAGTCTGCCTCAAATAAATGCTTTGCGCAGCCTAAGTAGCCTAAATAAAGACCATAATCGAGGGTTGATGGAACGATCTACCGTGCGTTAGGCTATTTTACGAATAGGCCTACTCGTTCTTTGTGGCTACATTTGTAGGCATTTGCCAACTTAAGCAACTGCTATATTGTAGCCTTTATTGTAGCCTACTGTGTAATAAGTCTAGCCAACAGTGTGTGTATGTGTCGGTTTATGAAGCGTAAGCTGTCACCTATCTTGCTATCCTGCAAACTAAGGTTTAGTCTACCGCAAAACCATGTCCTTTCCGAGATTAGACTAACACGCATTAAATGCGCCCTCTAGTGGGTGATTTGAATTTCCTTGAAGACACAGCAATTGAGATCAAGGTAAAACGCAGCAGCAGGTTAAACCACAGGTGCATATGACACAGCAATGGAGCTTAAGTCGTCACGTGACTTCTTGCGTCACCACCGAGTTTAAAACCGTGTTAAACTCCAAACTAGCGACAGAGCAATTGGCCCAAAGTGTTTGAGATACTGTGTGTCTGTTGCTGAGTGTGTGGAGTATGTGTGGAGTATGTGTGCAGGTGTGTGTGTGTGTGTGGGGGGGGGGGGTCATGCATAAAACCAGACCTGGAATGTTTGTTTAAGGTATGTTTAAGCGTGTTGCACATGTGTGTGTGTGTGTGTGTGTGTGTGCGTGCATTGTGTGTGTGTGTTTTGTGTGTGTGTGTGTGTGTGTGTGTGTGTGTGTGTGTGTGTGTGTGTGTAGTGGATTAGCCGTTGGCCCTGCATGGCAGAGGTGTGTGTTGTGGTCATGTGACTAAGGGATTATACGGTGACCTGTCCAACAGCTCCTGCCCCGAAGGCTCTCTGTGTGTGTGTGTGTGTGTGTGTGTGTGTGTGAGAAGGCTCTCCAGAGCTCTTTGAAGTCCGAGCAGAGTCCTCTTCAAAGCCTCACTCCCTCTTTATCAACGTCTCTGACGTGGAGCGAGGATCCATCTTCTCCAGAACAGAATTCCAGAATTTCAGAATTCCAGAATTCAAATCATAATTAAGATACCCTGTTCCGAATATCAGTTGTGTGTCTTCCAGCATTCCCAGATTACCGTCGCAGTCAGAAACAGTTGCTCCTGTGTGAGGAGAGGGAGATGCATGACTGTGCACACACACACACACACACACACACACACACACACACAATCCCAGGTAACGTCTCATTTCTGACTTTTCAGAGCTAGGCCAAAGAAATATGTGTGTGTGTGTGTGTGTGTGTGTGTGTGTGTGTGTGTGTGTGTGTGTGTGTAACACACTTCCCCCTGTCTCAAACACTCTCTCAGAGATTTGCACAGCTTCCTTCTGTCTCTGATTCATTTCAGTGTGGTCACCATCTTTCTCTCTTCTCCTTTCACCCGTGTGTGTGTGTGTGTGTGTATGTGTGTGGTCATCATCTTTGTTCTCTCTTCTCCTTTCTCCTTTCTCTCTGTTTTGAATCTTATTCTTAGTGTCTCTGTGTGTGTGTGTGTGTGTGTGTGTGTGTGTGTGTGTGTGTGTGTGTGTGTGTAGGTGTGTGTGTCTGTATTTGTGTGTGCGTGTGTGTGTGTTTTGCTGACGCGGGCAGCTGCCTGAAACCTCTGAGGTTATCACAAAGAAGGATCAGAGAACTGAAACTTATTACAGAGTTTGGGAGTCTGGAGAACCTCAATTCTTAGAGCGCGCACACACACACACACACACTCTTTCTCTCCCTCTATCTATCTCTCCTACACACACACACACACAAACACACACACATACACACTCTATCTCCCTCTTTCATGCACACACACACACACACTATCATCTAGTAGAAGTGAGAGGGGTCAAGCACATCTGGTGTGTGTGTGAGAGAGAGAGAGTGTGTGAGAGAGAGAAAGAGAGAGAGAGAGAGTGTGTGTGTGTGTGTGTGTGTGTGTGTGTTTATTTATGAACAAGTTTGCTGTGGCTGCAATGGTTTCAGCTGCATTGGTGTTGAAACGGAAAGAGAGTGAAGTGTGTGTATGGGCAAGCACATGTGTGTGTGTGTGTGTGTGTGTGTGTGTGTGTGTGTGTGTGTTTCTTTATAAATGGGGTTGGCTGGGCATTTGTTGAAATGGAAACAGAGTTTCTGG
>NC_085016.1:4013613-4023613 GCF_963854185.1 Sardina pilchardus
TTTGGTTGGAGAGTCGACCACTAGAGGGCGCAGTGAGACCTGAAGCAGAAGATAAGTGACGGTCAGTGGCGTTCATGAGCGTCTGTTTCAGCAGACCAGCGTGATTCCTGCTCTGACCAGGCATCAGCATCAGCATAGAGTTGACTAGTGCTGCTCATTTACACTGTAAGTCTAGTATAGATAAAGTCACGATGAAATATATTCTATAAATATGATTTCCAATAGATATTTACATTTCCAAGATACCTAAAAGTTCGACAGATGCAGAAAAATAAGAATCCACTGAAACAAATGATCCCAAAACTCATCAACGTCACGTTTACGTTAATTAATTTCGCAGGTGCGTTTATCCAAAGCGCATTACAGCAATAGAATAACACTTAAGCTCTTAACACTTAAACATTTAACAATTAAACTACAGGGCTACAGCTACAGAAACAGAATAACATTTAACAATCAAGGATTTCACATTTCAAATGAATGAATTATTATTATTATTAATAATAATAATTATTATTATTAATAATAATAATAATAACAATACAATAATAATAATAGTAATAATAACAATGAATTCATCAATAACATTCCCAAGTCCTGTGTCTGGAATCCCTGTTTGCTTCACTCCTCCGCCCCCCTCTCACTCTATCCCTCGTTCCTCGTTCATGTCATTAAACAATATAATATGAATAAATAAAATAAACACTATATAAATAACATTCTTACTTGTTTACTTACGTACTAAATGTCCTGTGTCCTTCTTCCTCACTGCCTCATGGAAGGCGCCATCTTGGGGTTCATGGCAGGTAAGGACTTCCTGTTTCCCAGACCCAGTTTCCTGTTCCTAAAGACCACTTCCTCCTGCAGTGTTGTACTCAGAAGAGCATTCTCTAAAAATAACGCAGTTTCATATCCAAGCACCTTGCTAACCTGATAGCAACTTAGTTGGTTGGCAATTGGAAATTGGAAATTACCCTGACTCTGTGATGACTGAGAATCTGTTGTGTGTGGATTCTGTGTGTGTGTGTGTGTGTGTGTGTGTGTGTGTGTGTATGTGTTATCGCTCTTCATATTTGGGGTTCAAATGTGGCCATGTTGTTACCATAGACTGTGGGGCAGCAGAGCTATGTGCTGTACCATTGTGTGTGTGTGTGTGTGTGTGTGTGTGTGTGTGTGTGTATAAGGGGAAGTACTGAGTGTTCTGGTGGACATGGTTATTTAGGCCTATGGTTGTGTCTGTGTGATGGGAAGTGCATAGAAAAAGCTATACATTGGTAGAAATAGCTGAGAGTAGTTGTCCTTTTTGGTGTGTGTGTGTGTGTGTGTGTGTGTGTGCGTGTGTGCGTGTGTGCATGCGTAGCAACCCCCAACTTTGTGGAAACAGAAATAGAACCCTAATAGAACCTGGAAAACAGAGGACTGAGCAGTTTGTAAAACTTCATTTCTCAAAATCTGCTGTTTTGGTCCCAAACCTCCCTCTACTGCCCCCTGTCACCCCTCGGACCCTCCGGCCTCCTGCCCCGTCTGCCTCCACCAACCCCTCTACTGCCCCCCTCTCAAAATGCCCCCCCCCCCCCCCAAACACCTGCCAAAACCACTTGCCCCCCAACCCGCCCCGCACCACGCCACCACCTCCCCTCCTCCTCCTCCTCCTCCTCCTCCTCCTCCACCAATCAGACGGATCAGCCCGCCGCCCCCGACACCCAGCAGCAGTGGGACCAGGAGGCCAGCAGCCCCCCCGCCCAGCAGTACCAGCAGCCCAGCTGGGACGAGCAGAACCAACCCAGCTGGGACGACCAGAACCAGAGCCAGCAGCCCAGCTGGGACGACCAGAACCAGAACCAACCCAGCTGGGACGACCAGGGCACCCAGGGTGACCCCGGGGACCAGAGCTGGGACGACCCTGGCCAAGGTCAAGGTCAAGGTCAAGGTCAAGGTCAAGCGTACGAGCAGCAGAGCTGGGACGAGCAGCAGGCGGGGGGGCAGGACTACGCGCAGCAGAGCTGGGGAGACGACGACGTCGCCGACGGCAACGGGCAGGCGCAGGCCGGCTGGGGCGACCCGGGGGACGAGTACGAGGCCGAGGTAGGGCGGGAGGACGGAGAAGCCGACGACCAATCAGAGTGGGCGCAGCCCGAGCAGCCGTGGGAAGAGGAGGAGACTCTGAGCGTAAAGACCGACTCACACCAAAGATTCACACGCAACGCTTATGTGAACTCGGTTCACTCGAAGGTCACGACAACACACATCATTTGACCGACTGTTAGCTGGTCAGCTTAGCTAGCTAACTCTGCCAGCTAACTAGCCAGCTAAGCTAGCTCATGTGGCTACAATGAGTGGTGTGACAAAGGCGTTGCTATGACAACGCTGGTGCTGTTCACTAGTGTGAGCCCCCCTCAGGAAGTTGCTGATGAGTTGAACGTTGCAGCTCGTCTCGTTGTGAATCTTTGGTGTGATTGGCCGGCTAAGAAAGACAGGAAGTGAGGGGGGCGGAGTTGGGGGAGTGGCTACAGTGTTGTGGGTGTGGTTAGTCAGCAGCTAAACAGGAGTGTGATTCCGGAAAACCATAACCTGTTACTTAGTTGGTTGGCAATGGGAAGTTACATTGCAACCAACAAAGTTGCAAGGTTTTGGGTAAACGCTCCCCAGCTTGGTATTCTGGTTATTCATCACAGCAGAGGTGTGTACCTGTACGCTGATCAGGTGTGAGCAGGTGCGGCTGTGTTACGGTAGTGCTGGTGTTATCTGGTGGCAGGTGTGTGTAGATATGATACGTTTGATGAGGTTGTGAAGGGGTTGTCTGACTGTAGATGTAAGTAGATGTGGTTATGGTGTTTATATGAGTGTGTTTCAGTGGTGGAGTAGTGTGTGTGTGTGTGTGTGTGTGTGTGATGAGTGTTGTGTTTTTAAAATGTGTGTATGATGAGTGGTGTGGTGTGGTGTGGTGGAGTTAGAGTTTGGTGATGGAGCAGATTGGCTCAGGTGCTCTAGGTTAATGCTGATTGGTTGTTGAGCTCTGAATGCTGATTGGTTGATTAGTTCTGAATGCTGATTGGTTGATGGGCTCTGAATGCTGATTGGTTAATGAGCTCTGAATGCTGATAGGTTGATGGGCTCCAGCCTGCAGTACTACTTTTAGAGCACGGGTGGCGCTGAGGTCACAACATGAACAGGTGCATCTTGGGAGCTGTGCAATGACTGTCGGTGTGTGTAGCTCTGTGTAAGGTCAGGTTGGAATGTGTGTGTCTGGTTTGTGTCGGTGTGTGTGAGTATTGTGTTTGTGTTTATATTTGTGGACTATCTGAGTTTGTCACTTCACAGGAACATACGTGCATGTATGTGTGGGAGTATATGTGTCGTGTGTGTACCGGACTACCGGTGTGTGTGTGTGTGTGTGTGTGAGTGTAAACCCCTCTGCTCTCCTTTGCAGCTGGACTCTTCTGCTGCAGCTGAGGATGTAAGTTCCGTCCTCAGAGTCTGGAGTCTGGGCTCAGCCTGAGCACTCCATTCATCCACTTGCTGATCCAGCACACTGAATGAAGGAGTGAATGAGTGGATGCATGGATGGATGGGTGGATGAATTAATTAATGGATGAATGGATGGATGGGTGGATGAGTGAATGCATGGATGAATGAATGGATGGATCAATCAATGTGTTGTGGTGAGCTGTACTTTTGGTGATGTTTGGTGATGGAGCAGATTGGCTTGGGTGTAGAGACAGGTTAATGCTGATTGGTTTTTGAGCTCTGAATTCTGATTGGTTAATGAGCTCTGAATGCTGATTGGTTAATGAGCTCTGAATGCTGATCGGTTAATGAGCTCTGAATGCTGATTAGTTGATGGGCTCTGAATGCTGATAGGTTGTTGAGCTCTGAATGCTGATTGGTTGATGAGCTCTGAATGCTGATTGGTTAATAGCACTACTCTTAGAGCCCGGGTGGCGCTGAGGTCACAACATGAACAGGTGCATCTTGGGAGCTGTGCAAAGACGGTCAGTGTGTGTAAAGTCAGGTTGGAATGTGTGTGTCTGGTTTGTGTCGGTGTGTGTGAGTATTGTGATTGCATTTGTGTTTATATTTGTGGACTATCTGAGTTTGTCACTTTATAGGAACATACGTGCATGTATGTGTGGGAGTATATGTGCCGGTGTGTGTGTGTGTACCGGACTACCGGTGCATATGCTGGTGTGTGTGTGTGTGTGTGTGTGTGTGTGTGTGTGTGTGTGAGTGTAAACCCCTCTGCTCTCCTTTGCAGCTGGACTCTTCTGCTGCAGCTGAGGATGTAAGTTCCGTCCTCAGAGTCTGGAGTCTGGGCTCAGCCTGAGCACTCCATTCATCCACTCACTGATCCAGCACACTGAATGAAGGAGTGAATGAGTGGATGCATGGGTGGATGAATGGGTGGATGAATTAATGAATAAATTGATGAATGGATGAATTAATTAATGGATGAATGGGTGGATAAATGAGTGAATGAATGACTGGATGGATCAATGGATGGATGGATGGATGGATGAATGAATGAATGCATGAACAAATGGATGAATGAACATATGGATTGATGGAATTTCCTCATTTCAAAGATCAACAGCATCAACATCAGTCCTTATGAAGAGCACACCCCCACTGCTCTGGGCCCATGGGCTCATGGCCATTAGTGAGGCGGAGCCTGTTTGACCTGTTGAGCTCATGGCCATTAGTGAGGGGGAGCCTGTTTCACCTGTTGATTTATTTGTTTGTTTACCTATTTGTGTGTTGTTGCAGAATGCTGTGACCAACGGATCATCAGATAGTGGAGAGTTACCGCCTGGAGTTCTGTACAAGGTGTGTGTGTTTGTGTGTGTGTGTGTGTGTGTGTGTCTGTGTGTCTGTGTGTGTCTGTGTGCATATGCAGACATGTGGGTTTGTGGGTGTATGTATGAGAGAGAGAGAGAGGGAGGAAGAAAGTATGTAAAGTATTTAAAAGGTATGGAGAGCCTTGTCAGTATGGACTGTTTATCTTATATGTCAGAGCTTAGAAATGTAAAAGGTATGGAGAGCCTTGTCAGTATGGACTGTTTATCTTATATGTAAGTGCTTAGAAATGTAAAAGGTATGGAGAGCCTTGTCAGTATGGACTGTTTATCTCTAAAGTGCTTGGAAGTTATTGAAAGTATTGACCGTATGGTGTCTGTCTGTCTGTCTGTGTGTGTGTGTGTGTGTGTGTGTGTGTGTGTGTGTGTGTGTGTGTGTGTGTGTGTGTGTGTGTGTGTGTGTGTGTGTGTGTGTGTGTGTGTGTGTGTGTGTGTGTGTGTGTGTGTGTGTGTGTGTGTGTGTGTGTGTGTGTGTGTGTGTGTGTGTGTGTGTGTGTTCAGGTGAAGGCCCTGCATGACTATGCTGCTACTGATGGTGATGAGCTGGAGATGAAGTCTGGGGAAGTTGTCCTTGTATTGCCCTTTGATGCTCCTGATGAACAGGCATGTCATACACACACACATACACAAACACACACACACACACATACACACATACACACACATACATACACACATACACACGCACACACACCCTTTGCCTGATGAAGACCCAGTAGGGTCGAAACGTTGCTTTTCCACATTAAACGGGAGCAATTATCAGTGTTGCGGATATTATATTCCTTTCCACACACAGACACGCACGCACGCACACACTCACACACACACACACACACGCACACTAACGCTCCACAATCACAGAAATATAGACACAATGGAAATTACATTTCAGAGATTCACCTACAATATTGCACATATACTCACTCACAGTTGCAACATACTAATTGTGTGTGTGTGTTGCAGGACGATGGATGGCTGCTGGGAGTGAAGGAGTCCCACTGGCTGGCCAATAAGAACCTGTCGGCCCGAGGAGTCTTCCCCGAGAACTTCACTCAGCGCTGCTAAGCTGGACTCGCCTAAAACCCTGCACCTTCCACCAACTGCACACACACACACACACATATAAACACATACACACACACACTCACACATACACACACACCCTTTCTCTCTCCTCCCTCACACACCCGTCTCTGCTCTCTCTCTCCATCCCTTGGTCTTTCTCTCTCTCCCATCCTCTCTCTCTCTCTCCCATCCTCTCTCTGTCTCCCTCGGTTCTGTACTGAACTGGTTTCTCTTCATGTGAATATCTACTAACAAGGGCTACTTTGACTGTGTGCACCACAGGTCTAAACCAATAGAACTCTGCAATACATCCTGGGCCCCCTGGCTTGTGTTTATGTGTCTGCATGAAGTTCGTTTAGTGCGTGTGTGTGTGTGTGTGTGTGTGTGTGTGTCTGTGTGCGTGCGTGCGTGTGTGTGTGTTTATGTGTGTATATGTGTGTGTGTATGTGTGTGTGTGTGTGTGTTAAGTGTGTGTGTTTGTGTGTGTGTGTGTGTGTGTGTGTGTGTGTGTGTGTTCGTGCGTGAGATTGATTGGCTGGGGTATGGAGAAACAGTTGTTAACAGCTCTCTAAGTGACCCTAAGTTTGTGTCATTGTCAATAACATTGACGATAGATTAGTCGATAACTTTGTCTGCAACCGAGCACTGAAGTATGATGGTGTATGTACTGATGCATGATGATGTCAGAGCCAAGGGGTCAAAGGTTAAAGGTTAACGACAGCACAGCTTATTATTAGCATCTCAGGTATGACTGAGCACCTGCATGGAACCGCTGACACTGGGTTGACCCTCTGACCTGATCTCTACACAGCTTCAAGGTCAAAGGTCAAACTTTATTTATGACTTCCTGGGTTTTGTTTTGTTGTTTTTCGTGGTCCTGAGAATAAAAGTTACTTTGAGACTTGAGAAGAAAACAAACACAGAAAAATGTTTAAAAAAAATAAGGGAAATACATTTTGAGGTTGGGGTATATTTCATGACTTACTGATGGATTGCTTGAGAAATGGTTTTGAAGCCTTGCAACTGTTGCATGGTCATTTTGTAGTTGTTTTTAGTACTCTAGTTTGTATTTTATCCCCAAACTCTGTGTAAGAACTGGAATGACCTGCTTCAGGGTCCGAGAGTGTCCCTCGACTAGCCTGCACACAGATCAGATCAACACACTGGCCCTGAAACAGCGTACCTGAAGAATGCAGTCCACTTCCTGTTCCAGTGCTGTCCACTTCCTGTTCCAACACCGTCCACTTCCTGTTGACCTGTGATCCTGCTGAAAAAGGTGTGAGCATCAGCCCCTTATACTCCTCTGGTGGAGTCCAGGGGCAGTCTTTCCACCATTTTGTCTGTACACCTGCTGGAACAGAAGTGAATGTTAACGCTGACATTGAAACAGTATGTTAATCTGCAGTGGACAGGAAGTTGCCCTTCGTCACTTCCTCTGTGAGGGGATGAAGGGTGGGACTATAATAAACTGACAACTGTGTCTAGAACGTTCCTCACAAACATCTGTCTCCTTTATTTCACACTTCCAGGTGTCCTAGTTCGTATTCATTGAAGTTAGATGGCTTGATATGTGTCACCATCTTTGCCTGTGAAAGGGGAAAAATTAAGCTAAACCATCTCAGGATGAAACATAGCAATCTTATATGAATACAATAGATATTATACTTCTATAGTGCTGTAGAAGTACCATAAGACAAAATTAAAGCAGTATTATACACTACTATTATAGAAAACTATAGTATCTATAATTTCTCTCTCTTGCTCACTCACTCGCCTATCTCAACATGTATGGCCTATGGTTAGTGAAAAAAGGTACATAACAGTCCCCACGCTTTTGAATGCAGGACATGCCTACTCAGACAGTAAACTTAAGCTCACACCTATATAAACTACTCTGACTGCAAATAATGCACACAAGTTAAACATGCATCCATTTTGTGTCCATCACTACTAATGATACATTGCTACTGTAAAATAAGGCAGGCTGGCTCAATGGCAGCCATTTTGTGTCAACAATGAGGCCCAGAGCTCATGGCTGTGCACTCAGACACAGAGCTACTGATGGCACAGCTGCACTCCCCATGGTGTACTTGTACTGGTATGGGTACCATGGCTTGGGGGAAATCAGCTTATTTATAAGAGGACACAATGCCCTTCTCTTCTCTGTGAGAGTCATAGTAATCCAGCAGTCTCACACTGTTAGCCTAGCTTAGCATAAGTAGCTGGAAGTGGGTTCTAGTTAGCTTATAGCTCCCTTAAAAGAGGAAATATACTGTATGCAGGTTTGGCGATCTCTTCACTGTTTTCTCATTTTACGCTTGCAGGCTTCTCTGCGGAGCTTCCCCTACAACTTTAGTGTGTATATTTTACAACACTCCTCAATGGGACGGTCGGTCCTGCCTTTTCATGAGCATGAAACATGAAACATTCTGTTTGTCAGTGCACCAGCCCGGTGGCACAAACTTGCAAGCGCGGTTTTTCCACTCACAGGCGCTAGGGGGAAGTGAGACAGCCATCACTCAACTCGGAATAAATCAAATTAACCATTCCAATGACTCCGAAGTTGATTATTTAAGGTCAATTAAGCTTAAAAACTTGTGTAGATCACCTTTAACTGGAGTAAACCACATTCAGTGAGTTATGCTAAGCCAATTAAGGTAACCTATAGGCTGACTAGGGTATTGCACATGCTGAAAAGAGTAGATCTGTATACCCACTCAGAAAACAGGGAGAGTCACTTCTGCACTCTGACAGTTGATGGTAATTTTAACACCACAGATGAAAGAAGACCCAGTCAGAGAAGTGATAGGAAAAATCAGGAAGAGTTTTACTTACAATAATGCAGCCGTGGCCTGCTGGTTAGGGCTTCGAGCTTGTAACCGGAGGGTTTACTTACAATAATGCAGCCGTGGCCTGCTGGTTAGGGCTTCGAGCTTGTAACCGGAGGGTTTACTTACAATAATGCAGCCGTGGCCTGCTGGTTAGGGCATCTTGTAACCGGAGGGTTGCCGGTTCGATCCCTGAGCAGTCTGAGCTAGGGATGTTAACCGGTGACTGTTTGACCGATGGTTGACCGTATCCACGTTAGCCGATCAAAGTTGTCGCTAGTCGGTTAAAAAAAAAAAAAAAAAAACGATCTCTAAATTAGGCTATTATTATAGACAGTGGACTAAACGCTACGACAGCTAGCCATCTCATTCCAAGGTCTTTTTTGCGTGAAGTTAACAAATTATCCCTCACACTCAATTTGTAATAACTCGCCTGCTTGTAGGCTACTTAATAAACCAATAAAAACATTCGCACGCATGCCTTGGCCGGTGCGTCTTTTGCAATCTGGAGGTGCCCGTCCATTGGTTTTATCGTGCAACTTTCCGCATAAGATGGGCTTAGATTTGGAAACACATTACATCTACCTTTAAGGAAGGGTCAGCAATGGTAACAGATACGGTAATGATAATCTTTCTTTATTGTTAGTAGGCCTACTTCCTCAAACTATAGCGGCGTCTCCATTTTCTTAAGTGAGCCGCGGCAATTTCAGTTTCAAATGAGCTTCTAACGCTAGACAAACGCCTTTATTTGCAACGCGATCACCTTGTACCCAAACCATTTTGAAACGAAGGAGCCATTTGTCCTCAACTTACTTACAAGCTCCTTGGTTTGCGGGACTCATGTTTCGCGCTCTAGGGGATTTAAAAAAAAGTGACGTGTGTGAAAGTGCGGCACCGCCGCCGGGGCTGTGTGTGTGAGCGGGGGACCGAGAGATGCGACAGAGTTGCGAAATTGCGTGGCTGTTATTTCAAATAGCATATTTTAAACGAATCGGTTAACCGGTTTCAACCGGCTAATGAGGCTCGGTGGTCGGTCAAGAAAATTAGTAGTTTTCGCCATCCCTAGTCTGAGCCAGGCAGCCTCACTGCTCCTCGAGCGCTGCTGTTGGGCATACCTATGTTCCCAAATAAATATGTATGTATTGCAACATACTGTACACCCTTTTGGGGGAAAACAGGGAACATAGGACCTGGGGAATATGGTGATGACCCCATAGGGAGCATATTTTAGTGTCATTTTCCACTTTCTCTCAC
>NC_085016.1:4028613-4051113 GCF_963854185.1 Sardina pilchardus
GACTCCCCAGACTAATGCTCAGCCTCAACAGATTGAGCTTAGTCTGGTGATATAGGCAGACTATTAGATTCCCACAACAAACAGAAATGCTAAATCCTACTATACTCTCCATCAGGCTGACATACTGTAATTTAATTCCTGGCTAGCTTCCACCATTGTGCCCTTGAGCAACGACCTTAACCTCAAGTTGCTCTGGGTTACAATGGATGCTCCCTTGTAATATAGTTGACATACAGTATGTAAGTCACTGTGGACAAAAGAATGCTAAATGCTGCTAAATGTAATGCAATAGATTAAGTTCCTTTGTTTCATCAGTGTTAATTAGCAATGAGCAGGACGTTCACCACTGTGCTAGCTGGGAAGCATGACATTGTGCAACATACTCAGATATCAGTCCTATGAAAAAGACCCCCTAGTGCCATGCCATCTGCACATTTGAATAGTTTGAAGAGATCATTGAGTAGAGCCATTGCATTTATATAAACAAGACAGTGTGTAAAACAGCCACTGATCATCTGTAATGACCATATCAGTGCCATGAATGGCCACAAAGTTGCAATGATTATCAAGCAGCAGTGTGTGTGTGTGTGTGTGTGTGCTGGGGGAGTATCCACACACACACACACACACACACACACACACACACACACACACACACACACACACACACAAACACACACACATACACAGAGAGAAAGAGAGAGAGAGAAACACACACACACACAGATGGGAAAACACAGTGATTATTGTTCAATAGCTTCCCAGTGCCAGTGATTACTCAAAGTTGGTTTGTAATGATTAGGTCAATTCCCCTGGCCTGTCCACTGATGAAAGACTTGAGTCTTGAACTCCAGTCACGTAAAACCCTCTAGCCTGCTAAAGACTAACACGTTTTATCTTCCTATGACCTCCAACCAGACAAACACACACACACACACACACACACACATACTCTTTCTCTCTCACACACATACACACACACACACACACACACACACACACACACACACACACACACACACACACACACACACACACACACACACACACACACACACACACACTCACAGAGCAAGAGAAAGAGAGAGGGGGAGAGCGGGAGAAATAGAGAGAGATCCTTTTAAGGGTGGAGTTTTTAATGCTCTATCTCACAGATGATCCCACTGTCAGATCCATAATGTTGCATGATTATCTTGTCCAGAGGTACGAAGTCCAGTGTCTGTGCTGTGCTGTGCAGTGCTGGTCTTTCTCAGGGATTATTCCTGTATCTGTTGATGTGTGTGAGAGTGAGTTTAACTCCCAGAGGAGCCATTCCTGTGTCCTCTTGCAGGAGTTGAGAGAAATGAGCCTACAGTTTACTGTATGTATAAGGCCCCGGGTTTAGGGGACGAGAAGCAGAAGAAGTGTGCTAAATATACTGAACATTTCTCACAACACCACAGCCAAAAACAACACCAGCTCCTCTCATCTCTACTGCTTAACTTAGCTACTTAAACTGCTCCTGGTCCACCTAATGTAGGTCTTAAACTCCTCCTAGTCTACCTGATTTGGCTTTAAACTGCTCCTGGTCCACCTAATGTAGGTCTTAAACTGCTCCTGGTCCACTTAATGTAGGTCTTAAACTGCTCCTGGTCTAATAAATGTAGGCCTTAAACTGCTCCTAGTTTACTTAATGTAGGCCTTAAACTGCTCCTAGTCTACCTATAGGACGTAAACTGCTTATCGTCCACCTCATATTCACCTTAAACTGTTCCTAGTCTACCTGATGTAAGCTTTAAACTGCTCCTGGTCACACAAATGTAGGCCTTAAACTGCTCCTGGTCTACCTATGCGTGCCTTGCGAGGCCCTTCTCCTTCCTTGCCTATGGGACTAGATGTGCTGTGTGAGTTTATGGCTGCATTGTGTTCACACAGCAGCTCTGCCCCAGCACAACCCCTGACACCATCGTCAGGACGACAAAGCACAGACACAGAACCACGTACTGTAACCATGGCGATAAATCTGACCTGCTCTGGTTAATCCCGTCCCCAGATGAGGTGCGCACGGGCACGTACCGGCAGCTGTTCCACCCCGAGCAGCTCATCACGGGCAAGGAGGACGCCGCCAACAACTACGCCCGCGGCCACTACACCATCGGCAAGGAGATCATCGACCTGGTGCTCGACAGAACCCGCAAACTGGTAAGGAACGCCAAGGAACACCAAGGAACCCCAAGGAATGCCAAGAGCCAACGGCTGGGCAGACTGCCATTCAGCTCTTTAAACGAGCTCAGTTGAATGCAAATAGGACTAATGATCAATGGTCGACTAGGTCGATGATCCGGTGCTTGACAGAACCCGCAAACTTGTAAGGAACGCCAAGGAATGCCAAGAGCCAACGGCTGGCAGGACTCAAACTGACAGGTCTTATGGGCCCTCCAGTGACTTTGTTTGTGCGTCGCAAAGTCACTAAATCAACACATACTGTATAGCCACATTGTTTCATATCCACCCTCCACAACCAGACCACATTAACTGTTAAGTTGGCGCTTTAACTTGTATACACCTGAAGGCCATGTTGATTTATAAGAAAATATGAAATAAATAAAACGCTAAGCTTCTTTACATCAGGGACAGATGTATTGTCCACAAAAGGTACAGTGTAATGGATGTCCTGCTGAGTTGAAAGCGGTGACCCTGTAACTGGGGTGACATAATTTGGCTCTGCTCTCCTCCGAGACGTTGAAGCGTGTTTAGCTTCGTGTCCAGTCCCTCTGTCTGACCGATGAGCTGAATAAGGAGGTCCAGCAGGTCTCCGGTGTGAGCGGCTATTTTTAATTCCTCTTCTCCGAGGGTCCTGCTCCATTTGCACTGAGACATAAACACATCAGCGCTGCTCTCTTAGGTGCAGCACAAACCCACAGTATAGCGTTGGACAGAGGGATTTACCACAAACCCACAGTATAGCGTTGGACAGAGGGATTTACCACAGTATAGCGTTGGACAGAGGGATTTACCACAAAGCACAAACCCACAGTATAGTGTTGGACAGAGGGATTTACCACAAAGCACAAACCCACAGTGTAGCGTTGGACAGAGGGATTTACCACAAAGCAAAGGCTACTGGCTTACCCGGGTCACTACAGGGGGGTATTCCAAGTACGTGGTTTCGTGACGAACCTGGGTAAGATAACTCAGAGTAAGTGGTAAACTTCCTACAACAAGAGCCCAATGGCATTGTTTTGTTAGGAGAATGAAGCCAGACAGCTCTTCTATTAGGAGGTTTACCACTTACTCTGAGTTAACTTACCCAGGTTTGCCATTAAATCACGTACTTGGAATAGGCTACAGGAGTAACCACTGATCTCCAAACAAGGTCACTTCAGGAGTAATCACTGATCTCCAAACAACACGCCACTTCAGAAACAATAGCTGCTCTGTGCAGATCTTTTAGAGATCGGCAGTAACTCCCGAAGTTAGCCTGCATCATAATACAGCCCTCGGGGCTGTTAAGAGTGACAGGTATTCCCTAAATGCTAACTGCTAATACTTACCTAAATGCTAACTGCTAATACACTTATTACCTAAATGCTAACAGCTAATGCTCGTATTACCTAAATGCTAACAGCTAATACACTTAGTTATTACCTAAATGCTAACTGCTAATGCTCGTATTACCTAAATGCTAAGTACACAAGGACACCATCAAAGCCTGTGACTGTTGAACAGCAGTTTAAACGCGTCTCTTTCTCCCGCCCCACAGGCTGACCAGTGCACAGGTCTGCAGGGCTTCCTGATCTTCCACAGCTTTGGTGGAGGCACCGGCTCCGGCTTCACCTCCCTGCTGATGGAGCGTCTGTCTGTCGACTACGGAAAGAAGTCCAAGCTCGAGTTCGCCATCTACCCTGCGCCCCAGGTGTCCACCGCAGTGGTGGAGCCCTACAACTCCATCCTGACCACCCACACCACCCTGGAGCACTCCGACTGTGCCTTCATGGTGGACAACGAGGCCATCTACGACATCTGCCGCAGAAACCTGGACATCGAGCGCCCCACCTACACCAACCTCAACAGGCTGATTGGTCAGATCGTGTCCTCCATCACCGCTTCCCTCCGATTCGACGGAGCCCTGAATGTGGACCTGACAGAGTTCCAGACCAACTTGGTGCCCTACCCTCGTATCCACTTCCCCCTTGCCACCTACGCCCCAGTCATCTCCGCAGAGAAGGCCTACCACGAGCAGCTGTCCGTATCTGAGATTACCAACGCCTGCTTCGAGCCAGCCAACCAGATGGTGAAGTGCGACCCTCGTCACGGCAAGTACATGGCCTGCTGTCTGCTGTACCGTGGAGATGTGGTGCCCAAAGACGTCAACTCCGCCATCGCCACCATCAAGACCAAGCGCACCATCCAGTTCGTGGACTGGTGCCCCACTGGCTTCAAGGTTGGCATCAACTACCAGCCCCCGACTGTGGTGCCCGGTGGTGACCTGGCCAAGGTGCAGAGGGCCGTGTGCATGCTGAGCAACACCACCGCCATCGCCGAGGCCTGGGCTCGCCTGGACCACAAGTTCGACCTGATGTACGCCAAGCGCGCCTTCGTGCACTGGTACGTGGGAGAGGGCATGGAGGAGGGCGAGTTCTCCGAGGCCAGAGAAGACATGGCCGCCCTGGAGAAGGACTACGAGGAGGTCGGCACAGACAGCGTCGGAGACGAGGGGGAGGAGGAGGGAGAGGAGTACTAAACGTCTTTGCGTCTTCACTTTGCAGAAATGTTTTGTAAAATAACACAATATGTATGTATTTGTGTGTATTTGAAAGAACATGAGCCCTCATCATTATAAAAAAAAGTATTTATAATGAACAAAGTGTTACTGTTTTTTAAAGAAATATTCTTATTTTATTTTATTTTATGCTTGACAATATGAAATAAAAGAATGGATTGGAAACTTGCACAGTGTTTTCCTCAAGACTTAGCCAAAGACTTTATATCTGTCTTTTTATTTCTCCATATCGTCCGCTTAGAATTTTAAGGTTCCATCTGACATTTTGGTAAAAATGTAACTTTTGTCATATTCTTTTTCTGTTATTCTTGTAGTTTTTGGACAGTAATTTTTGGACATTATATCTGATGAGGTTTGTTCCACTTATCAGTAGAACTTTGAAGCAAAATATCTCAGAACTACTCAGAATGTTGATAGAACCTAAGATATAATTCTAAGGGGATGATATGTCTACTATAACCAAGCACCAAAGCCATTTCTCCATACTTCCAATATAATTAAGCACCAAATAATACCAATAACTAATGCAATATAACAATATATATATAGCTATGCTGTGACTGAATGCTACAGTATAAACATTTTATTTCTGTTCCGTGCTGAACACACAACCTTCAAGAGGTGTACCTCTATTTTACCTTTACTGTCTAATTACGTTGACTACTTTAACTTCAAAGTGCATTGAATAACATCCACCCTGTATTTGTAAATCGCATTGTAAAGTAAACGACTGACTTATTACTCACTTCCCCCCCCTCTTAACGACCCCATATTTACATCCCCTCTTAACGACCCCATATTTACACCCCCTTGGTCACAGTTAAACCATTAACCCATTAACTGCCCCAGCACTTAATGCCTCTTCACTGAACATCAGTACCCATCGAGCACGCCCCCTTTCAACCCCACTACCCATCGAGCACGCTCCCTTTCAATGCAAATGGACACTGTTGGATAGCACTTATGGAGACAGCCGTAAAATGGCTGCCATGAAAGTGAATAAACTTGGTGCCTGAGACAGGGCCAGGCAGGCCAGGTGGTGTAGAGAGCAATGAGCCCTGAATGGGTCCATGCAAAACAAAGGCCTCATTTACACGCTATACAGATCTGCTTGCATGGAAATGTACTCCATGAGTTACCTGAAACCATAGCGCAGTGTCCCCCGAGACTGTGTCGACCGACATGTTTTTGTTGTTGTTGTTGTTGTATCAGTTTCTCGATGTGCTGTTTTATACAAAATATATAACCTCACAGGCAAGGTGATTACATCTCATTTATTTTTTAAATTGTCTGGAACACAGACAAAAGGGTCGAGTTCCCTTGACGATGATAACATGCAAATGAGAGCTCAGGGAGCAGAGGCCTGTGAGAGCCATGGCAACCATCTTGTGCTGTTTTGCATGCGCAGTACAGTACAGTAGTCCCCACTGGGGCCTGCATGCTTTAAACAAGGGAGCCTGGGGCAGCCTGAGGCTGACATAAGGGATACATGTAAGGGATACTCACACAAACACACACGTACGCACACACACACATACGCACACACACACACACACACACACACACACACACACACACACACACACACACACACACATACATACACAGACTCTTGTACGCACACACAAACACAGACACACACTCACACATTCATGGCAAGGTCTTCTTAGTACAGGATTCTTCAAAGGGCTTGAACAAGTTAAGCCTACCACACACATAAAGATAATCGTGCTGATTTTGCCCCGATTTCTGACCAAAGACAGAGAACGGTCAATTATCTTAAGCTCTTTTTTGTGAGATTCTCTTGTATTGTGTGGTGTGTTAAGAGTCAAAATTCTCTCGACAATTGCCTCGGAAAACGTTCGGCGCCGATAATCGTAAATATTAAACATGTTCAAATATTTGCGACTGGAAATTCTGTAGTGTGTGGGGTGTTCCGTGGGAAACCGAGCACACCACACACAGCACGATCAAAACTGTTCAATCAAAGATTTTTCATCTTCATGTGTGGATTCTCTTACAGATAAAAAAAAAATCGATTGAGATGTATAAAACCTTTATGTGTGTACCCCCCTTTAGAGGTTATACTCTGGATCTAAATGTTCACTTTGAAAAGTCTATTGCACTAATGTGGTGTACAGTATGTGTACCGTGTTCCCGCTATGAAAAAACACCTGCAGTGTTGGCGTAAATAGTACAGTCTTTTTTCGGCTGAAAAGTTGGCCGTTGCTACGGCAGCCAACGTGTGAAATGTCTTGTTATTGTGTCTCCCTGAGAGACGACCCCTCCATTGTGATGCGTTGTGGAGCTGTGAGAGACGGGACAATGGGGGAGATCTAGCGGAATGTGAGGCCATTCTTCTCCTCCTGGTGCTCGTCCTATTAGCACACTGAGCTCTCTATACCAACCCCCCCATCACACACACACACACACACACACACACACACACACACACACACACACACACACACACATATCACCATAGCTGTTCAAAGAGTCATCACGCCCCCCCACCCCCAACCCCCCAACATGAGTCCTCAGTAGACTACTTCCCTGAGACGTAAGTGAAACTTTATGTCCTACCAAAATAAAGTTGAGATTTGCCAATGTGATACGCAACAGATGAGCACGGTGCAAGCCAACAGGAAGATAAGTAGGGCAAAGGCACAGCTTCCAGGTGTCCACTCTGGAGCAGATCTATACTGCTCAAAAGGTCCAAACACACACACACACACACACACACACACACACATACAGAGTATGTCAGAGTCAGCTTTGGTTACTAGGCTTTGAGAGACTTCCTCCATGTATACTGCTTAAAAGGTCCAAACACACACACACACACACACACCCTGAAGCAGACTATGCCAGATTCAGCTTTGGTTACTTGGCTTTGAAAGACTTCCTCTCTAAACAGCTTTGTTAAAACACACAGTATTGTCACAACAACACATTCCTCCCAAGCTCCACTGCATCTCTCTCCAAACAGACCCATCTCATCTGAGGTCTTCACACTTCACACACACAAACACACTTACAGTACACACACACACACACACAAGGTCAAGAGGTCAGCTATGGTTTATAAATACTACGCACTCTTCGGGCTAACACCATGGTCAGCAGGTGTAATGTGCAGACAGCGGAACGTGCAGCAGAGATGAATTATGGGTAATTACACCCCAGCAGCCTGTGGGCTCAGACATGGTCATGAGGAGGGACCCTGATCCGTCTGGATGAGCTGCTATCGCCATAACACTAATGAGTACTGTGCTGTAACTGACCATGGCATCCGCCTAACTTAGCCATGGCCTTGATGTGGCCCTGATATGGCCTTGATGTGGTCCTAAACTGGCCCTGATCTGGCCCTGATGTGGCTCTGATATGCCTCTGATGTGGCCCTGATATGGCCCTAATATGTCCCTGATGTGTCCCTGATGTGGCTCTGATATGCCTCTGATATGGCTCTGATGTGGCCCTGATATGGCCCGTATGATCAAGGCTACATCCTCACTACAGTAATTTCTTGTGTATAGCCGCAGGAGAGTGTTTTATGCAAGTTAAAGAAACAAAACCATAGTGATCCCATATTAACTGCCCCCATGTATTGACTTCATAGCTGAAGACATTTTGCAAAGTCAATGTATAAGCCGCACCTTATAGTTGGGAAAATACGGTAGACACACAGACACTACACACATACAGACACAACACACAGCACACACAAACACAGCACACATGGACACGACACACACAGACACAACACACACACACACACACACACACACACACACACACACAGAACACAGACACACAGAGAGCACTGACTACAGGCTATTAACCGGCCTGTTATCATCAGACTAGTGCTATATCAGACTACTGACATAGAGTTGTCTTGGGACTGCCAGTGCTCAGTTTCACACACGCACACACACACACACACGCACACACACAGCAGTTAGTTTCACACATACATGTGAAGGTGAGTATGATGGAGACGTACCGCGCGCACACACACACACACACACACACACACACACACACACACACACACACACACACACACACACACACACACACACACATCTCAAGTTTCCCACTTGTGGCTTCAGGCTAGTGTTCTCCTTACGTCACCTTTGCCACCTGTGCTCTGTCTATACGGTTCAAAAGCTCTTTGTTTCAGGTACGTACACATACACTCATACTAGCACAAGCACACTCACACAAACACACACACAATGCAGGGAACCACACAGCAGAACACACACACACACACACACACACACACACACACAGCTACTCTTCCTCATTCCTGAGTGGTGATGTATTGAGATGATGTATTTTGCTGGAAGCTGTGAATACTGCTACTCACACTGGGCCGGTGAAGGAGCCTGAATATTAGCATATAGCTTACCTCTCGCTAAAAGAGAGCTGTAGGCTAACTGGTCTACCCACATCCAATGAATTATGCTAAGCTAAGCTAATGGTATCAGGCTGTGTTATTCCACACATTGAGAAGATAAGGGTATGTATCCTCTTGTATAACTCTGGGGATATAATAAGCTAATGTCCTACAGCTAGCATGTTCCTTTAAAGGCTGTGCTGAACTTCCTCAGCAACAGTCAGCCTGGGAATAAATGATTCACACCTTCACTCTGTATGCTGTAGATTTACGCCACTGCAGCCAGCCCAAATCCATCTGCTGCGGGAGAAACACACACACACACACACACACACACACACACACACACACACACACACACACTCACAGGAGGAGCAAAGCTCTGATATTCTAAACAGCCCTAAATCCTGTCTGCGGCGAGGGACTACAGTGTGTGTGACTCCGACAGGTTTTATTGTGTACAGCTTCCCTATTTTACGAGGGTGTCTGGATGCAGCAGTGTGTGTGTGTGTGTGTGTGTGTGGCCCAGGAAGCAACAGTTTTATGTCCTGCCATACAATGGGTGTGAATGCTGGCCTTACACTACTGTATGTGTCTCATACAGAGCACACACACACACACACACACACACACACACACACACACACACACACACACACACACACACACACACACACACACACAGACACACACACACACTGCTGCATCCATACATTTATCCTGAGAGCCAGATATCCCAAACTTTTCATTAGTAGAGTATAATGTCTTCAACTTCCCCTTTCACTCTGATTTAACAGTTATACCGAGTCTCTGTCTCTACCTCGCTTTCTCCTTCTCTCTGTCTCTCTCTCTCTCTCACACACACACACACACACACACACACACATACAAACACAGACAACCACGCATACACACACACTTAAACTTAGGCATACAATGCCTTCAACTTTCCCTTTCTCTGTTTTAACAGTTATACCAAGTCTCTGTCTGTCACTCTGTGTGTGTCTCTCTTACATGCACACACACTCACACTCTCTCTCTGTCTCTTACACACACACACACACACAGTTTCACTGAGACTTGCATACAATGCCAAAAACCAGCCCCTTTCCCTCTGCTTTAACAGTTGTAGCAGCTCTGTGTGTGTCTCTCTCCCCCCTCTCTCTCTCACACACACACACACACACACTCCCTCCCCCCCCCCCCCCCCCCCACTGGCTGAGAAGTGCTGCCCCTCCCTGTATCCCCCTCTGTGCTCTTAACGTTCGCTCCCGCCACTGTTGCCGTGACGACTTCCTGCCCCTCCCCTGGGCTGGCGGGAGGGAATATAACCCCCGCTCGGCCCTCCCTCCTACAGAACTCCCTTCACCATCCGAATCCTCGACATCGGTCTTTGAAGGAAAAAAGCTAACAAAATGGTGAGTCCTCCTCTTTGAACTGCCCCTCACTCAGACTGGGCTATTCTGTTGCTCTTAGATGGAATTCACGACGCAGGAAAAGCTAACGGTTAGGTTAGGCAGCGGTCACACACACACACACACTCTCTGTTAATGATTACCGGGAGATGGGTTAGTAGAACAGCTGGGGTTGGAAAATGGGTTACGGTAAATGAGGCAAATTGTAAATTGTTATTAAATATTTAGTTTCAGTGTTTAGAATGAGATTAGTGTGTGTGTGTGTGTGTGTGTGTGTGTGTGTGTGTGTGTGTGTGTGTGCGCATGCCGCTCCTTGAGCCTGTGGCTCTTTTTTTTTCTGTGAGGGTAGAGAAGGACACACACACGCTCAAACACACACACACACACACACACACACTGTCTCCGTGGTGAGGTCTCAGGAGTCCTGTAGCTTTTGGGACTCGTGCCAAACGACTGGCGCAGTTTGCGCGGAGAAAAGAGGGAGGACAAGCACTTCAGCTCGCCATCACACGTCTCGTCTCGCCTCGGCTCCCTCTCCCCGCCTTACTGCAACACGCAGCAAAAGACCGCATTAGAAACACACCCTCTCCTGAGGGCTCACGCTTGGCCAAATTTGAACTTTGTGTTAGAGAGCTCGAGGGTAATTTTTTTTATGTATGTATGTATGTGTAACTGATATCATATTGTTGGGGGTAGAGTTTTGAAAAAGGAGCGAAAACGTTAGCAAGGCGCCATCAGATCATCTGTCTTTCCCTCCCATTTCATCTCTCTCTCTCTCTCTCTCTCCCTCTCTCCCTCCCTTTTTCACCTCTGTCTGTCGCTCAAGCACAAAGCTGTGTGCAGGCGGGCGGATGGGGGAGGGGACAGTCCCTACCCTGTAGGCTTTTTCCTCTGCACTAGATCGAGTTTCTCTTTCTCTTTTTTCTCTCCGTCTCTCTCTCTCTCTCTCTCTCTACCTCTTTCGCCCGCCTCTCTTTGTCTCTCTCTCTCCTCCATTTCCTCGTGCGTCACACAGGCGAGACTAGCGGCTCAGCTAAAGCCAGCGCAGCGCGGCGGGCAGCAGGCGAGCGAGAGAACAGTGCAGGGAGAGAGAAAGAGAGAGAGAGGGAGAGAGAGAGAGAGAGAGAGGGAGCAGCGCGGGCAGCAGGCGAGCGAGAGAGCAGCGCAGGGAGAGAGAGAGAGAGAGAGAGAGGGAGAGAGAGAGAGGGAAACAGACACAAAGGGAGGGAGAGGGAGAAAGAAAGGATTAGCTTCAGACAACCAGGATGACAAAAGAGTTCAAAGATAAAGATAAAGAGGGGAACAATAGAGAGAAAGAGAGAGAGAGAAGGGCGGAAACTCGACTCCTGCAACAGCCTCAAATTGATTCTCGGGGGAGGGGGTCTGCGGTACCCCCATCCCCCCCGACCCCCCCCCCCCCCTCCATTAAGCCTCCCTGTGACTCAGCAGTTACTCAGCCCAACAATCCTCCGAGCCACGTCCTCCCTAACGGTCGAGAGATGGCCCCCCTACCCGCCCTCACACACCCAGAGAAAGAGAGAGAGAGAGAGAGAGAGAGAGACACACACACACACTGTTCCTTAAAGAACCACTCCCAGATAATCAATTGTACCGTGTTAACCAGGGTCACGATGTTGGGTTAGAAAGTCACCTTTGTCTAAAGATCGTAGAGTGTGTCTGTGTGTGTGTGTGTGTGTGTGTGTGTGTGTGTGTGTGATGAGTTAGGGTCAGTAAGTTGCCTTTGTCTTTAGATTGTAGTGTGTGTGTGTGTTTGTGTGTATGTGTGATGGGTTTGGTCAGTAGGCCTAAGTCAGTTGCCCTTGTCTTTAGATGTAAGTGTGTGTGTGATGGGTTAAGGTCAGTAAGTTGTTTGCGTGTGTGTGAGAAATGATCTAAGAGGCATTAGGTTGTGCTGCATGGGCTGGAATACTGATGAGACATTAGAGGCCATTGATCGGATGGGGGGGGGGGGGGGGGGGGGGATTGATTTTTACAGCTTTTAGAAATGGGTCAGATGGAGGCAAACCTTAATACAAACAGTGTGTGTGTGTGAGCTGAGTGCATTTAAAGACATTCAGGGTAGTGCAGTGTGTGTGTGTGTGTGTGTTTGTGTGTATCCATTCTTGAAAACCATTGGCAGTAGCCTATAAAGGCCCCAGATGCAAGCATGTAGTTACCCTCTTAGTGGTAGAACCAGATGTGGCGGTGTGTTTAGCTTTGGATCTCTTAACGGAATAACTCTCACTGGATCATCTCCCAACAACACTAAATACCTCTCAAGACCTGAGCGGAAAGAATGGCAACACACAACATTAGCGTTAGCTATAGCCTCGATGTCTGAGAGACCATATGTGGCCCTCCTACGGTGGCCTACATAACTATAACTCCACTTCCTCGTGCTCTGTCCTGACAAATGGTGATTAAATCAGTCAGAAATCGAGTCCTCCCTCGCTGAATAAACACGAGTCATAGGTCCTCTGCCCTCCATACAAAATACATTACCAGTTCAACTGCAGGCTAGTTAGCATTCCTCAATCTGCCAGACAAAACCAAATACCAGACATTACTGGCTTCTTCCAAGATGTTGTTTGGTCTGCTGTCCTGGATGTTCTCACTTGTTTGTAGGCTACAGAAACACACGTAGTATGTCTTCACATAACTGAGAATGACTTTACCTTATTAGACATACCAAGTGAAAAAAACATTGTGAACGTCCTCCATGCTAACGTCTGTCCTCTCTTTTCTCTCTTCCTCAGCGTGAGTGTATCTCCATACATGTCGGCCAGGCCGGAGCCCAGATGGGCAATGCATGCTGGGAGCTGTACTGTCTGGAGCACGGAATCCAGCCGGACGGCCAGATGCCCAGCGACAAGACCATTGGTGGAGGAGACGACTCCTTCAACACCTTCTTCAGCGAGACTGGAGCAGGCAAACACGTCCCTCGTGCTGTCTTTGTGGACCTGGAGCCCACTGTCATCGGTAAGCGTCTTAATTTCTTGAATTTCCCCCTGGGGATCAATAAAGTATCTATCTATCTATCTATCTATCTAATTATCGGTTATTGGAAAGCTATCATAACTATTAGCCTACCTGATACTGGTAAGCTATCATCGTAACTATTAGCCTATCTGTTATTGGTAAGCTAACATCATAACCATTAGCCTATCTGGTATTGGTATGCCATCATCATCACTATTAGCCCATAAAATACGGTAAAAGTTTCATCTTTTAATTTGCTATAAATGGGACAGATACCAGTAGGCCTACCTCAAGTTGTAGACTAGGCAGCTAAGCAAAAACTATATCGGGTCTCAATTGAAGATTATATCTCCTGTCTGAGCTTTCAATAACCATCTCAAGCAGCCGTGGTGGCAGTAGCTAGCCTCATGCCTCCCGGGGTTACTTGGAGTTCACTTCTCTGAAGTTGCGTCACTCAGCATCCTCCTTCATGGTTGATTTAAGAGCTCTGAGCTGAACGGTGTCTCTTCCTGCCCTACAGATGAGGTGCGCACGGGAACTTACCGGCAGCTGTTCCACCCCGAGCAGCTCATCACGGGCAAGGAGGACGCCGCCAACAACTACGCCCGCGGCCACTACACCATCGGCAAGGAGATCATCGACCTGGTGCTCGACAGAACCCGCAAACTGGTAAGGAACGCCAAGGAACACCAAGGAACGCCAAGGAATGCCAAGAGCCAACGGCTGGGCAGACTGCCATTCAGCTCTTTAAACGAGCTCAGCTAAATGCAAATAGGACTAAGTGAATATGAAGTGGATCTAATTACAAGATTTGCTTACAGTTGATGCCATGTTGCGGTTTCAGTCAGGTCATTTGTAATAGCGTATACTTACAGGATTAGTAGACCGCAGTAAAACCATTGATTCACATATTACCTCAGTGCTAACTGCTAATGCTCGCATTACCTAAATGCTAACTGCTAATACAATTATTACCTAAATGCTAAGTACACAAGGACACCATCAAAGCCTGTGACTGTTGGACAGCAGTTTAAACGCGTCTCTTTCTCCCGCCCCACAGGCTGACCAGTGCACAGGTCTGCAGGGCTTCCTGATCTTCCACAGCTTCGGTGGAGGCACCGGCTCCGGCTTCACCTCCCTGCTGATGGAGCGTCTGTCTGTCGACTACGGAAAGAAGTCCAAGCTCGAGTTTGCCGTCTACCCCGCCCCCCAGGTGTCCACCGCAGTGGTGGAGCCCTACAACTCCATCCTGACCACCCATACCACCCTGGAGCACTCCGACTGTGCCTTCATGGTAGACAATGAGGCCATCTATGACATCTGCCGCAGAAACCTGGACATCGAGCGCCCCACCTACACCAACCTCAACAGGCTGATTGGCCAGATTGTGTCCTCCATCACTGCCTCACTCCGTTTCGATGGTGCCCTGAATGTGGACCTGACAGAGTTCCAGACCAACTTGGTGCCCTACCCTCGTATCCACTTCCCCCTCGCCACCTACGCCCCAGTCATCTCCGCAGAGAAGGCCTACCACGAGCAGCTGTCCGTTGCTGACATCACCAACGCCTGCTTCGAGCCCGCCAACCAGATGGTGAAGTGCGACCCTCGTCACGGCAAGTACATGGCCTGCTGTCTGCTGTACCGTGGAGATGTGGTGCCCAAAGACGTCAACTCCGCCATCGCCACCATCAAGACCAAGCGCACCATCCAGTTCGTGGACTGGTGCCCCACTGGCTTCAAGGTGGGCATCAACTACCAGCCCCCGACTGTGGTGCCCGGTGGTGACCTGGCCAAGGTGCAGAGGGCCGTGTGCATGCTGAGCAACACCACCGCCATCGCCGAGGCCTGGGCTCGTCTGGACCACAAGTTCGACCTGATGTACGCCAAGCGCGCCTTCGTGCACTGGTACGTGGGAGAGGGCATGGAGGAGGGCGAGTTCTCCGAGGCCAGAGAAGACATGGCCGCCCTGGAGAAGGACTACGAGGAGGTCGGCACAGACAGCGTGGGTGAGGAAGACGAGGAGGGCGAGGAGTACTAAGAAGGGCCTTCATCGTGTTGACCGCAGGCTTACCCATCAGCCCCGACTGTATTGGCTACTACTCCATCTCCCCGACACCAACGACCACCCCAACCAGTAACCTCCAATCTCGATCTGATGCCTCCGGCTCCCCAACAGCTGATATGTAAAATGAGCACGGACTCCATGTTGTCACTCGTCTCCATGGGAACGCTGTGCATCAATGGAACGGGCTCCTGTGTCTAAAAGCACATTCCTCTAAGCTAGAACATTCCTACAGAAGGGTCAACGTTTTCAATAAAAAAAAACAAAATCTTAAAAAATGATTGTGTCTTAATTCTTCTTTTTATCGATACTTTATGATAACACCGCACAGTACAACAAACAATACACACAATACTAATGGCTGGCACTTACTCACTTAAAGCAACACTAAAGCACTTTTCTTCTGTAGCACAAACACTATTTGCTTATCCAGCAAATAACGATGTTCACACAGAAGGAAGAGTATGTTGCATGATTTTATGAAAGTATGATATATTGCAACATCTAAGCAAGTCAAATTTGCAGTTTCTTATGTCCTTAGGCTCATTCCATCATACTACAGAATCGCTACCCGATCTGGTAAACTGACATAGTGCGGCTATAGCCGATAGAGGGCCGCGAAGCGAATGCAGAAGTGCTGTTCACCTGTTACGAGTTGATGAACCACGCACTGAAATGATTTTGGAAACATTATTCTAAGGTACAAAAAAACCTTTATATTAGTGTTTATTTAATATACAAAGTGAAGTGAAACTCAAAAGAGTACAAAATCTCTCCTCATGTGAGCCACCCTAAGTCAGGGTGTTGTATAAGAAGTGAAGTGCTTAGGCCACCATTTGAAGGATGAGGAGAATTGCTAGGTCTGAGCTTTTGGTGCCAGGCTGCTATTGAGTAAATGGGGAAGATGCAGCTTTCACACGTAAGCCTGGAGAACAACATCAGCACTAAATGCATACACACCGCACCATGCGGCACTTTCAAGCAAATCTGTGAGAAGTATGAGCACAATGACAAATATGAGCTGGTTGTTCTGGTCTGTTTAACAGCTCACTAACCTCCGAGACCAACTTGCCCTTTGAGGACTGCAAGTAATTTTCCAGATAGTGTACAGATATAGAATTTGCGTTTACTGCCACTTGAGTTCTAAAAGAATTTTAGAGTTCATTATGACATCATCAAATAGAATCTTCAGTTGGCAACATTCTAATCTCCTTTTTGTGATCACATTTCTAGCAGACTGCGGCAGTCTAGAGGGCTAGACAAACACATGATTAAACCCTTTAGCAGCTAGTCCCTGCTTTACGCTAGCTCTCGTAATACAGATTATCGCCATAGGCACCTGTTACTATACAGAATATAAAACAGAACTGTATGACAGAGGAAAACTGAGCCAAATTACCCCTGAGTCAGAGTACATGTTCCATAAACACCAGAACATAATCCTCTTTGTTTCCAGAGCAACAGATTATCATACCAGCATGCATTAACATTTCTCTGTGCATTCACATGATGTTGAGGGCATTCGAACTTTTAAGTGTGTTAACGCTCGTCTGGTCAGTTAGTCAGTGCATTCCCATGTCAATGTGTATTAAGATATCTAAGCGCATTCACGTTTGTGAGTGCTGGTACATTAACTTTCTAATACACACACTTGATTTTGTTTGGAGGCTGCTATACAGACATAAAGCTTCAGTTCTTGTGAGAACCCTCTTGGCTGGTTCTGTCTTTAGAGGTCCAGAACGCACTACAAACCCAGCCGTCTCCACAGAACCGGACCTATTAGGGCCACATCCCGGTCCAGAACCCAGTCAGAACCCAGTTCCTGTTCAGGCTAATGGTCACTTCCTGTCGGGGAGTCGCCCACGCAGTGACGTTTCCCTGTCCTACACAGGCCAGCCTTTGTGTCCGAGTCTGTGCGTGTGTGTGTGTGTGTGTGTGTGTGTGTGTGTGTGTGTGCGTGTGTGTCCCAGCTGTATGCAGTATTTAAGACGTAGTGCTTTTTTAACGATCCCCCCCCCCCCCCACACACACACACACTCCCCCCTTCGTGCGGCTTTCCACAGCCGACAGACTGGACCATGTGTCCAGCACTCACTAATGCCTGTGTGTGTGTGTGTGTGTGTGTGTGTGTGTGTGTGTGTGCACACTCAGCGAACAGGATGCAGGGTGGGGTGTGTGTGTGGGGAAAATCTATATTTGCACTCCCATGTTGGAAATGGCTGGACATGCCGTAAAACACATGCACCATCAAAGCAGCGCTGGTTGATCTCATTAGGCAGTTAGCAGACACTGATGTACGCAGCTGGGTGGGTCAATATTTGCTTGTTTGGTGCACAGGGTTGAAGCAATAAAACAAGGTTTTGGTCTAAAACCTGGCAAGATACCTAAAACTACCGAACTACCTTACACTGGGAATAGCTATCGGAATAGCTATCGGAATACCCATACAACCTTTCGGCAAATCTGGGATTTTATATCAAGGTCCATCTGGCCAAGAGGCCATTGAAGCCCATGAAAGACATGGACGTATGTCTTTGGAATTGAGTAAACAAACTGCATTAAACCTTTGTTACCTCCACCAAGGAGGTTGTGTTGTCATCAGGGTTTAAGTTTGTTTGTCTGTTTGTCAGCAAGATCAACTCAAAAAGTTACGGATGTACACAAACTGCATTTAAAACCTTCGTTTACAAGACTGCTACACTTCAGAAACGATTTGGTTAGAGTTTAATGCACCAATTTAAGTTTAATGTCACTGCTAGTTATGTCCCTGCTGGAAGCTGTAAGTCAATGGACCTTTTCCAGAGCCGATTCTAATTGTCCTGTGAAGGTCTGTGTGTTCCCAGGCTGTAACTGCCTAAATGCCACACACAAAACAACAACAACCTTGCAGACACCAGTTGGCACAATCAAAAGATGGCTAGTCTGCCAACTGACGTCTTTTCGGCGCTATTGTAGGCTACCGTTGAAGCTTCTCTTCCATGTGAACGGCTAGTGGGACTGACCGGCGTCCTCCCGTAGAGTAGACCGTCTAAATCAATCTCAAGATGATGCCAAAACTACTTGCCAATAAAATAATCCTCCCAAACTGTTGGGTGTCTGCATGCTGTTCTCTTCAGGCGTGGAGCTTACAATGACTATAATCATCATGCAAAGTATTACACACATCCAGAGAAGCCATACTTGTAAGTGTGTGTGTGCATTTGTGTGTGTAGCGCCAATTATGGACACTGTTATGAGTGTGTGTGTGTATGAGTGTGTGTGTTACACCAGTTAGAAGCACAGCAATGATTGTGCGTACAGTATGTCTGTCTGTTTGTTTGTCTGTCTGTCTGTCTGTCTGTGTGTGTGTGTGTGTGATGGTAGTTAAGCTCTGTGTTGACGGTTGGCCCAGTGAGGAAGGGCATGGGGATTCTCGTACACGTCACTGTAGGTTCTGTGCTTATCTGTGTGTGTGTGTGTGTGTGTGTGTGTGTGTGTGTGTGTATCATCACTGCTGGCTCTGTGCCTATCTGTGTGAGCCACTGCTCATGTGTGTGTGCCAACGGGACAAAATGTCTTCAGCCATTAGTCTCATTCCCGCTCAAACCTCAACAAAACACAAACACACACACACGCACTAATGAGGGTCACATGATTTAGACAGGAAACTCCAGTCAGGCGAGCGTGTGTGTACCAGCATGTGTGTGTGTGTGTGTGTGTGTGAGAGAGAGAGAGAGAGAGAGAGCTGTGGATAAATAAGAGGAACGTAGAAAGAAACTTGAGATATCTGGGTCAACATAAACATGGGTGAGGTCAGGGTCTCAGGCCTTTTAGGTCAGTAAATAAAGTCAGGGCCTATAAAATACAGTGACTAAAGAAGTACTCACCCCCCCTTGATATTTCCCCTTTTATTGCTTTAAGAAATGGAATCTTTGCCAATTTAATCTGGCCTTTTGTTTCTCAATAATTTACCAAATATCCCCTCTTTAATGTCAAAGTGAAAGCAAATTTCTTCAAAGTAATGTTAATTAATTAAAAATATATAATGCAAAATGTAAGCGATTGCATAAATATTCATCCCCCTTAAAGTGACTGACCTAAATCACCAGCGGCACAGCACAATTTTACAGCCAAAATAGTCTCACAGCTACTGAACTGGAGATCGCCTGAGTGCAGTGAATGTGAATATTGTAGTAATGACACCTGCGTTTAGATTCTAGAAGGTTCTAGACCTGCGTTTAGATTCTAGAAGGTTCCTAGCTATAATTCCACCATGAAGGCAAAAGAACACTCCAAACAACTCACAGAAAAGGTTCAGGAGAAGCATGAGTGAGGGGATGGATACAAAAATGTTTATGTCACAGAACGTCCCCTGGAGTTCAGTGAAATGTGTCATAAAGGAATGTGAGGAATATGGAAAATGTGCAAATCTGCCTAGAGCGGGCCGTCACCACAAACTGAGTGACCGATCAAGAAGATTAATGGTGGGGGAGGTCATCAAGGCATCTATGACAACTCTGAAGAACTTAAAAGCTTCAGCAGCTGAGATGGGAGAAACTCTGCATACAACGTTTTGCCCGAGTTCTTCACCAGTCAAAGCTCTATGGGTGAGTGGCAAAGCTCTTATCAAATCTCAACTGATACAGTATTCGCCCAAAGACATGCGGGAGACTCAGAGGTCATATGGAGGAGGGTTCATTGGTCTGATGAGGTAAGGCCAAAATTGAGCTTTATGGCCATCAGATAGATGCTATTGTGGCAGATACCAAACACCACATACTGTATCACCAAAAATGCACCATTCCTAATTTGAAGCATGGTGGTGGTGGTAGCATCATGCTGTGGGGACACTTCTCGACAGTAGGCCCTGGAAGGCTTGTAAAGCTAAAAGTAAAATAAATTCAGCAAAATATATGGAACGCCTGGAGGACTATCTGATTCAGTCTTTCTACATTCGGTCAACTACAGAGAACTACAACTTGGGAGAAGATGTATTCAATAAGCAAAGAGCCGAAGCATATATGAAAACTACATATTGATAATATTTGTGAATGATTGTAAAAAAGGCCAAATTTAATTGATCAGGATTCCATTTATAAAAGCAGTAAAAGTAGAAATATTCAAGGGGGTGAATATTTTTTATACAGGCACTATAAATACAGGCTAAAGGCTGCATAAGAAAAATGCAATGCATTTATGGTCATTTCATCACAAAAGATCAACAACAGAATATTCCAGAACTTTGCCCTCTGCTTCTGTTATTCAAACTCACATTTCACATGATCACATGCCTCTGGCACTGGGTGAAGACCAGAAAAACACACAAGCAAACACAGGGATGCAGTTGCATCACTTCACACACAATTTTTATTAATCATCACATCGAGATACAAAATAGATATATCATCTTTACTGAAATACATAGCTTTAGATCTTTTTATTTCATTTTTTACTCATTTGCAAGAGAAAACACAACCATAAATCATCTACGGTACGAGGAGAGTGCGTCGCCAAAGGAAGGAAGGAAGGACGAGTTGACGTGTAAAGCGGAACAGGAGTCTATTCGCAGCACAGGAAAGAGACAGAGGAACCAAGAGGAACCATAAGGAACCGAGAGACACAGAGCGCCGCTCTACAGAACCAGCTACGTTCCGCTTCTTTCTGCAGCACTTGGACAATTTGGGCACCTGAGAACCCAAAAGAACCAACCAGAACCAACAAGAACCACCTGCCTTAGCACACTCAAAATACCCCCATCCACAGTTCAGCAGATCTACTAAATATCCCCCATCCACAGTTCAGCAAATCTAAACCCATCCACAGTTCAGCAGATCTACTAAATATCCCCCATCCACAGTTCAGCAAATCTAAACCCATCCACAGTTCAGCAGATCTACTAAATATCCCCCATCCACAGTTCAGCAGATCTAAACCCATCCACAGTTCAGCAGATCTACACCCAAACACTGAAAGTAGAACCTGAGACGCCGTCTATCCTCAGCTGTGATGTGACATGTTATTGAGACCAGGCTGTGACTGGACCCTGGAGACTGAGACACTGAGAATGATCAGGGGAGGAGATCTCCCTCCATAAGCAACGGTTCCCTAGCTACTGTACACTAGAGAGGGTGGCCAACCTGCACTAGAAAACAAACCACACAATTTGTAAACCTTTCAGTCTGGCGAGGGCAGCGATTTGGTGAACTGATCTGGCGAACGGTAAACATGCAGCCACAGTTGAGACATGGCTTCATCAATCAGGTGATACGTGCCCTTCCCAGAATCCTCGGCTGTAGCTCCTCTGTCTCCATGGTGACGGAGAGAGAGAGAATCCTGAGCGACCTCTACGGACGCTGTGTTAGCATCTCAGGGTCATCCAGGAACGAGGAAGAGAAAGGTCAACAACATGGAGACCATGGGCTTAACACTGAGGGGTGTGTGTGTGTGTGTGCGCGTGTGTGAGTGTGTGTGTGTGGGAGACTGCTGGATAAATGTGCCTCCTTCATGCAGGAGGAAGTAGAATCTGTGTGGACTGATGATGTCGCTAAGCTAAGCTAATAACCTAAAAATACGCAGCATTCAGGAGGTGTTTTTTTCCTTGAGACTTTAGTGTTTGTATGTGTGGTAGGAGGTTCCTGAGGGAGTACCTATCAGGCAATTGCTCTCTCTCTCCTTTTCTCTCTCTCTCTCTCTCTCTCTTTTTCTCTCTCTCTCTCTCTTGCTCTTTTTCTCTATGTCTTTCTCTCTTTTTCTCTCTCAAGGCAATCTCTCTCTCTCGGCTTCTCTGATTGGCTCTCAGGACATGGGAGGGCTACAGGGAGAACATTTCAAACACCAATCAAGGCGCAGCAAAGGACAGGTTTGCATCACCATGGCGATCACCGCGGCAACGAGAGGAAAA
>NC_085016.1:4068613-4076113 GCF_963854185.1 Sardina pilchardus
GTTTCCTTCAGCATTACGCAACTTTCCCGGCATCTTGTCCCCCCCCCTCCCCCCATCCCAACCTTTCTGAGATGTGCTGCTGGCATCAAATTCAAAATGAGTGTATACGTACTGTATGTTTCATGACAAAGTGTAACATTTGATGTCTACAGTATGTCCTTTTTTAAAACTAAATGTGAGTTTACGTACAAGATATGCAGATAATAATATTGTTTTTATTTACACTTCACGGTGTCATAACTTTTTTTGGAAACAGGGTTGTAGTTGTGTATATACAGTGTTTGTGTGTGAGTGTGTGTGTGTGGTTATATCTGCATATGTGTGTGTGTGGGGGGGGGGAGGGGGGGGGGGGGTCAGCGTGTGTGTGTTTGGAGACAGAGTCCTGCCAGGAAGGGTGCACACACACACACACACACACACACACACACACACACACACACGGATGAGAGTGTGAGTTCATTCAGTGCATTCACACTCACGCCAGAACACGAGTGGGAGGAGCATGCACAACTCAGTCACGACTCTTCACACAGCAGGTGGCTGCAGACCAGGAGCTAAACACACACAAAGGAACCGCTCGGCAAGAACACTTCCTGACCGGCCCAAATGGACGTGCCGTTGTACTTAGACAGTTAAAGGTGCAGTCAGGGTTCTCTTATGATGTCACATTTGTCTTTGTTGACGCTTTAGATTTCTTAGTGTTTGGACGTTTTTGTCCAAAACAACATACATAAAATTCTAATCTAGGACCAAAAGTAAAAACACACCAGAGAGGTAGCTCACTAGTCTGGCTATCACCATACTAAGCTCAATCTTTTAAGATTGAACATTAGTATGGGGAGGCTGCGCTTTGTTTCTACTGCACAAGAGGCATGACCAATGGGCATCGATCACATGACTCCATGCTAGTTTCTGATTGGAGCCAAAGGTTCTGGAGATAGATGTGCAGGTAGATAGATGTGCAGGTTTCCAGCCTGAGCTGCCGGCCGGGCGAAATCCAAATTCGCTGGAAGTTCAGGCAGGGTTCACCCAGCCTAGTAGCCTTACCCCTCCCTTTAGTAATCCCAGAGGAACTTCATACAGTGTTTCATTTTTATCTGGGGGACAGGCTGTTGCCACTTTCTGTGTTTTTGATTTACCAGGTTCTGAGCCCTGCAGGTCTTTTACAGTACATTGTACTTATTATGGGATGGGAAGCTAGGAGATGATTCCTGAGTTTAACACAGACAGTTGTGGGTTTTAAATCACATATGATCACTGACTGCACCTATTAACTCAATCAGTCCAACACATCATGACCCGATGCCATACAATTACTCAGGTAGCTTGGTTCATGTTTTTGCCTTTTTCCTTTGCAAATTCATCTCTGCACTCAAACCCCCCTCCATGCCAGCTAGGTGAAATGCATTGTGGGGTTTGTATGCTGGGACAAAGGCAGAAGGGTTTCCACCTCACCACAAGTCCAGGGGTCAAGGGGATTTATAGGCAAAAGGTCAAGGATGAAAAGGTCAAAACAAAACAGATGGAACATATGCAGAGGTCAGGGTGAATTCTGACAAGGGGTCAAAGTTGAACCCTTGTCAGTTAAATATTAAAGAAGTCAAGAAGTAGGAAAGAATGCTGACATTTAAACAGAAACTCTCCTCGCTGTAAACGCCAAAGCCTAGACATTTCTTTTCTTTCTAGAAGGGTGCAGTGTTCAGCATGCATGTTGTCTGATCTGGTGCTTGTGAATCTACATTACAGTAAAGTATGTGCAAACAGCATGCATTTACAACGTTTTGATCAGTCTGGTGGTTTCTTCTTGCATTGTTTATATGCAATATATAGATGTGTGTACATTCTCACATTACATAAATGTACATTTAAATCTGCCTGCCTGCTAGCCACTCTGGATTTACAGTGACTCATCACTGAGTCTCTCTCAAGTTATAGCATCCTCGGACCTCACAGGCTATCCTGGTCTCATCCAACGCCCACTCACCTGAATGTGTGTGTGTGTGTGTGTGTGAGAGAGAGAGAGAGTGAATGAGTCAGTATGTGTGTGTGTGCATGTGTGTGTGTGTGTGAGTGTGAGTGAGTGGGCCCATCCCCGAGGCCTTCCTATGCTGATATGTGATCTGATGTGAACTGGGGTCTGTCTGAGTCAGAGTCTGTTCCTGGAGTCTGTCCTGTACTGACGCCGACAGCAATACTGTCTAGATTTGAGCTGCAGCCGACTGGAAACCCCACCGCGGTATCTGACTGTTGTGAGGTGCTATCTACTGTACAGTAGGCCTGTCTGCCTGCCTGTCATACCTGCCTGCATGCCTGCCTGCCTGTCTGCCTGCCTGCATGCCTGCCTGTCTGTCTGTCTGTCTGTCTGTCTGTTTGCCTGCCTGCCTGTCTGTCTGTCTGTCTGTCTGTCTGTTTGCCTGCCTGCCTGTCTGTCTGTCTGTCTGTCTGTCTGTTTGCCTGCCTGTCTGTCTGTCTGTCTGTCTGTCTGTCGTAACCGATGTTGATGATGGTGGAGGATGCCTGCCTGCCTGTCTGTGTCTCTACTGTTACTGTAAATTGAGATACAGTAGTGGTACTCTAAATCTGAATTACAGTAATTTAGTGGCAACGGTGTTGCCAGTTAATTACTGTAAAACCCCACTGAAATGTCTGACAGTGTATCGACCTGTCTGTCTGTCTGTATGTTATACCTGATGTTGATGAAGGTGGAGGGGGTCTGTCTGTCTGTCTGTCTGTCTGCCAGTCTACTTGTCTGTCTGTCTGTCGGAACTGATGTTGATGAAGGTGGAGGATGCCTGTCTGTCTGTCTGTCTGTCTGTCTGTCTGTCTGTCATACCTGATGTTGATGAAGGTGGGGGGGGTGAGGTGGATCTTCCTGGCCAGAGTCTCCAGCAGGTGAACCCCATCATACAGACTGAGGGGGCTGCAGAGAAACACACACATTCATACACACACACACACACACACAAGTGCACACACACATATACGCAGACAAGGACACACACAAACAAGGACACATAAACACACACTGACACATTTATAGCCAACACACAAGGACACACAAAGGTATGCACAGAGATAAACTCACACACACACACACACACACACACACACACACACACCCACACCCACACACAGATATGCAGACAGACAAGGAGACAAATCCACAACTAAACCCTCACCATACTGAATACACCCAGAAACCCTAACACAGGAGCGACACACATGTACGTACAAATGCACAGACATCTACACACACAGACAAACACAATCAGACACACACACTCGCACGGATGCACACACCAGGGCCCTTGGCTACCAAACAAGTTACAAGTGGCCAAGCTGACAACCACTTTTAACCACTTTTAGAAGTTAACGTTGAGCCCTGAGGTGCGTTCAAATTGGGCAAACAGTGGCGAACGTTCATGGTGAACAGTTCAATTTGACCGATTTGGTGTAAACATTCCATTCTAACAGTAACTGCACTGTTGCGTTGGTCAAACTCACGTCCAGTTACTATACGTTCCACTGTAAGTTCGCGGAGCACTACCTCCTCAGACTGTTTGGGGTTGTTAGCAAACGTTTGCCAAAAACTCATGTTCGTGAACTTGAACGCACCTCCGGCACACACACACACACACACACACACACAGTCATACTGGCTCCAGGTCTACATTTACCTCTGGCACACACACACACACACACACACACACACACACACACACACACACACACACACACAGTCATACTGGGTCCAGGTCTACCTAAGGCACACACACACACACACACACACACACACACATACACACACACACACACAGGCTCCAGGTCTACCTCTGGCACACACACACACACACACACACACACAGGCTCCAGGTCTACCTCAGGCACACACACACACACACACACACACAGTCATACTGGCTCCAGGTCTACCTCTGGCACACACACACACACACACACACACACACACACACACTGGCTCCAGGTCTACCTCTGGCGCACACACACACACACACACACACACACACACACACACTGGCTCCAGGTCTACCTCTGGTTGGTGACTATATATCCGTACTCCTCCCTGTAGTGGCTGGGCACCTCGTCTTTCGGGTCTGCGGCGGCGGCCATCTTGCTCTGGAGGACCCCCGGTGCTGGCGCGGCTGGCCCCTGTGGGGTGGCTTGTGCTGGGGCAGGTGGGGTGGCTTTGGGGGCCTCTGGGGCGTCCTGGGACCCTGGGGCAGATGGCTTGGGGGCAGAGGCTTTCTCCAGGACGTGAGTCATCGAGCCCTCGGTGAGCTTCAGCTGGGGGAGGACGAGGGAGGACAGCAGGGTTAGGGGGTTACAGGGGTAGATGTGTGTGTGTGTGTGTGTGTGTGTGTGTGTGCGTGCGTGCGTGCGTGCGTGCGTGCGTGCGTGCGTGCGTGCGTGCGTGCGTGCGTGCGTGCGTGCGTGCGTGCGTGCGTGCGTGTGTGTGCGTGCGTGTGGTATGTGTGATTAAAGAATGAGAAATACACTACTGTGTGTGACTCTGTTATCGATTCATGATGTGAACAAAGCCGTTTTTACAAAAATGGGGCAAAAAAGACTCAGCTCAGTCCCCGGTTTTAAGAACTTAGGCAGCCTTTGAAGTCTGATCTCTCTGGCGGAAAGATTTTCACCGAACAGCCACGTCCATCCGTCTTCTCCAGGCACCTGTACAGCACAGCTGTGCTCTCGCTGGCTGGCTGCTCTGACTGACAGGTCGTCCCTGACTCAGTGCTGCCCTCTGCTGTTGCTGCCCATTGTTCCAATCCTCTGGCTAACAGCCGCCAGAGATACCCAGACAGATGTGCAAACACTGATATGGAAAATGGAGGACACGGCACAAACATGGCCGCAGGTGCCACCACAGCTGTCAATAGAACCACACAGGTAAACGGGACGACGTACCACTTTTTTAGGGCTGGAGTCTCCATTTTTCTCACCTATTGGGGGAAAAAAATGATTATTAAAAGATAAAAGATGATTGATTAATAGTCAATCCTTTACATTTAAAATACACATAAAACACGATCTACTTCACTATGTACTTTACTCTCTATTGTCTCCTCTACTCTACTCTACTCTACTCTACTCTACTCTACTCTACTCTACTCTACTCTACTCTACTCTACTCTACACTACTCTACTCTACTCTACTCTTCAATACTCTGTTCTACTCTTCAATACTCTACTCTACTCTACACTACTCTACTCTTCAATACTCTGTTCTACTCTTCAATACTCTACTCTACTCTACTCTACGCTACTCTTCAATATTCTACTCTACTCTACGCTATTCTTCAATACTCTACTCTACTCTGCTCTTAAATACTGGACACTACACTACAATACTCTATTCTTAAATACTCCACTCTACAATACTCTTAAATACTGTACTCTATTCTACTCTACTCTTAAATACTCTACTCTAATCTTAAATACTCTACGTTACTCTATTCTACTCTACTCAAATACTCTACTCTACTCTTAAATACTCTACTCTACAATACTCTACTCTACTCTGAAATACTCAACACTACACTACACTACTCTACTCTACTCTACATGTGATTCTTTGTGCTAATAAATGAAATCGTTTTAAACAATGACATACTATATGGTGCAGAGGTAAGTGAAATTGCCAGAGGTGTAAAACTCCAGCTTCAGAAAGTAAAAGTCCAATCTTGTATTGCTTCTACCTGTGCACTTAACACAGGTGATCGCATTAATTAACTGCTCTACCTGGCTGAAGAGTTGTGCTAATTAGAAGTGAATGGCTGGAACAGATATGTATGTGGCAGGACTTTTACTTCCACTCCCACCTCTAGAAATTGCGGGAGAAATGAGGAGGGGGGGGGGGGGGGTGTGTGTAGCTCATCTGGACAGGAGAGGAGTGTGGAGACTAAGCAGACCTGGTACACACACTAGAACACGCGCACACTATAATACACACACGCACACACACACACACACACACGCACACACACACTAGAACACACACAGACTATAATACACATACACACACACACACACACACACACACACACACACACACACACACACACACACACACACACACACACACACACTAGAACACACACAGACTATAATACACATACACACACACACACTAGAACACACACACACACTGCTACTCTAACAGGATTGGTTCCGTCACTAAATGGCTGGTGTCTGGCCAGTGGAGATGTTTGTGCCCTGTCTGGCTAAGCAACCTGTCTGACCACTGTGTGTGTGTGTGTGTGTGTGTGTGGTTAAGCACCCTGTCTGACCAGTGTGTGTGTGTGTGTGTGTGTAGTGGTTAAGCACCCTGTCTGACCAGTGTTTGTGTGTGTGTGTGTGTGTGTGTGTGTGTGTGGTGGCTAAGCACCTTGTCTGGCCAACGTGTGTGTGGTGACTAAAGCACCCTGCTTGCCCAGTGTGTGTATGTATGTGTGTGTGTGTGTGTGTGTGTGTGTGTGTGTGTGTGTGTGGTGTCTTAAGCAGCCTATCTGGCCACAGAAAGAGGCTCTCTGATAGATGCTGGCAGCCAGACTGGAGGAGCCGTGAGAAGCTGCTCCCGAACTGCAGAGCTGAGCACACACTTTCCCTGCCAAATGCCCTCACACTGTGTGTGTGTGTGTGTGTGTGTGTGTGTGCAGGGGCGCCGCCAGGGGGGGAAAGGTTAGGACGATTCTAAGGGCCCAGCACTGACAGGGGGCCCTTTGAGGGCTATCAATAATAATTTAATAGTATTGTCATGTGTAGGATTTTTGAATAAATGTTTCATTTGATCTGTTCAAATAAGGAAATTATATATGGTTTTACAAGTCAACTACTATTTTCACTGTAGGAACATAATCTAAAGCGATTTCAAACACCCCTATTGTGGACTGTACCATTTTCAACCACCGTGGCGCTAGAACGGAGATAGAAAACGACTTCAGCAGTGTCAACATTGAGTGACAAAACGCTAGGTAATTCCTCCAGTAGGCTAAATTTGTTTTGCTGCTGCTGGGTAAATGTATCCTGCTAGCAGACGTCTAGCTCGTTGAAAATCATGTCATCAAGTCATTACAACCGGCATTTATTAAGGTTTTTACCCCCCCACCCCCATGTAATGCGAACTACAGTATGAGCAGCAGGCTATCCTACCCCCCAATTCGCACTATGCATAGGTGCGTGCATTTTAGAAGTTGCCAAGTAAATTATGAAGTCTGGATATCACAAACGCAAGCAGAAGCAGAGAGCTAAGAGGGAGAAAAAAAGTCACTCGTTTTTTCCAAAAGAAAGGTAATTCACTGACACTGGATGCCATGACACAACACACTAGCTTGCTAGCTGATAAAAGAGACGATTTCGTTTAGGCTAAACCTATATCAAAACAACAATTTTCAGTAGCCTAGGCTAAGAAGTGCAGTGTTATTTTATTTAAACACTCCACGTTCATTGCCATGGGAGAACAGATGAATGTATTGT